>NW_028301569.1:12847500-12860000 GCF_042242905.1 Orbicella faveolata | reverse complement strand
CCAGCAGTGAGACTACCTTAATTCACTTCGTTACCCACCTTTCCAATACAGTTTCTTATGGCACTATAAAACTTTACCTGGCAGCAGTAAAAAACCTGCATACTGAGTTTGGTTTTCCGCTGGACTTCACCTCCATGCCCCTCCTTTATGAAACTTTACAAGGCATAAAATGTTTTCAGGGTGTTTCTAAACAGGCACACTACCCCATCACTATTACAGTTCTCCAACAAATCTACTCTAAGCTACAACCCTTTCACTCCCAGGCTTTCGACTCTTCCATGTTATGGGCTGCTTTTACCCTAGCATTTTTCGGTTTTCTAAGAAGCAGTGAATTCACTTGCAACGGCAAGTTTGATCCCCGTACTCACTTATCCAGATCAGATATCATTTTTAACCCTAATATTTTCAATCCGAATTTCCTTGAAATTACTATTAAGAAGTCCAAAACTGACTCCTTCCGTGAGAGAGCCAAACTCACTATAGCTAGGTCAAACTCTAACGTCTGTGTGGTCACCGCCCTTCAAGACTGTCTTCTTCAAACATACGGACAGAGTACCTCCCAGCCTCTCTTCAAATTCACTGATGGGCGCAACCTTACCCGTGCATCACTTACCAACAACCTGCGTACCCTACTCCACATCCTGTGGCCTGGACAGTGCAAACTTCGCTTCACACAGCTTTCGTATTGGCACAGCCACAACAGCGGGAGCAGTTGGACTTCCTGACTGGCTTATCAAAGTCCTCAGAAGGTGGAAATCTAATGCTTATCAAACTTATATCAAGACCCACAAAGAGGCTATTCTTCAAGTACCCAAGAACTTGGCATCGTGCCTTAACTGATAACTACATTAGATACATTGAGAACACTGTGATGTCTCTCTGTAACTATATTTATTGTTGCATTCATAGTTTGTCAATTAATCTCAGGTTCATTCCTATTACTACACGGGTCCCCCAGGCCACCCCTCCACAGGCGGCTGGTCTCGCTATCACTCACCCCACTGGGACCAAGGTCTCTCCGTACCTAATCCCTTGCACCTCCTGTGGAGATCTGGCCTGGGCTGCCCGGTTTTTTACTTAGTTTATGGGCCCCACACAGGAGACTTTCTTGTCATACCCGACGTTAGTAGGTGGGGAATTGCTGCCTGCGGCACCCCTTCAGCCCTGTGCGGGAGCCCCGTCAGGAAGGGGACATTTGTTCTCTGGCTGGGTTAACTTGGCCCCATGTAATTATTCCAGCAACAATGTCCTCCTTGCAGTACAGGCATGAGGCACCCCCTCGACATGGTGCCATGTGCCAAGGCCCCCCCATCCGGTGGGTTTTATCCGGTCAGTGGGCTTTTATCGAGCCTTGCCAGTACATTCCCTGCCCACTATCACCCACTACATGGTCTTGTGTCTTTATTGCGTGCCATAACATTAATTTATCTGGTTATTAACTTTTACCAATGCACAAAATAACCAAAAGCACACGAGTTGTCAGCAGTGACTAATAACATACCCACCCAAACCTTCCAAAGAGAAGAGAAAAATAAAGAAAGAAAACAAAAAGAACTAAAATCTAAACAACGAAGCTTGGGTCCACCCCACCTATGCTATCTACTTGCTCCATTACACAAAACACAACACAGGAATGTTAAATGTGATTATTGAATTTTTGCCACATATTCCTTGAAGCATTAAATGATAATTGACTGGTTCAATATGAAAAACTGAAATGAAACAACAACACTTAAGATGTCAAACACTGCAGATATCAATTTTATTACACTCTGTTTAGTTTCTTTTTATTTTATCAAGTGTTATCAGCTATATCCCAACATTTTGTGTTTTCCAGATACCCTACTTTGTGAAGAATCCAGTTCCAGAGCTTGCCTCAGAGGTTGCTCAAGTTGTTTCAATAATATCAAAGCTACAAATGAATATAGAAGGATTCGAAAATGCATACAACGTACAAAATGTGGAAAGGTATTACCGGTACATTTTTTTTGTTAAGGGAGCTAGAGAATTGTATACTCTCTAGACTTGAGTGGACAAAAAAAGTTACAACACTCCTAAAGCAGTAATGAAAGAGTGGATTGAATAGTCTAGAGAAACTTGCATAACTTCAATACATATACCACATGCCCAAGGATAGAATTAACACATGTTATTGTTTTGGAAAACAGCTCAAAATAATTGTTTTACAGCTATTTACACCAATATACAGTTTTATTCCTAGTTGTTGAAAGAGCTTTGCAAATATCAACGTTCCAATTATAACATCACTCAATTAAATTATGTTGTTATCACAATATTACTACTAAATTAATTTTATAGCATACAACCAACAAAATCAAATAAATAATTTAAATGATCTTTATTTAAAACCACAGCAAAAAGCACTACGAAGAGTATACCAACCGTGAAACCAGCCTCTCCTCGCCCAAGCAAAGAGGGCCAGACTGGAATAGAGGAAGGAAACACAATGAAACACGACGTTGCTAAGCCATGAAGGTAGCACAACTTATTACCTCGCCATTTGGTTTTAGATAAACGAATAGTTATAGTTTTTAACATGATTTATATCACAAGTTTTCCCCTTTACTATAATATATCAAGCAAGCCAAATTAAAATAACCGTCTAGTATTGTATCTGAGAGTTTTGTCCTCGTCATGACAATACAAATCAGTGCACAAAGGTCTATGAAGAATAAGACTTAAGCTAACCGTTTTATGGTGTGTTCTACTCTTCTGCTATTTTCAAGTAGCCTAATTAACACAAATACCGTACATTAAACTACCATATTCTGGATAAATTTAACCAGAATTTTGTACAGCAATTGTGTGGTAATGATTGTCCTGACACTTGCAATTACATTTGGCAGATCCCAGACATAAACTTGATGACACAAGAAAGAAATCTGTCTTCACATAATTTGATGATTTCTGGTGAAAACAGGTTTGAAGATAATTCCTATTTTGAAGTTTAAAGAAAAAAATTAGCCCTTTTTCAATGGGGCTTCTTTATTACCTTCACTAAGTTTTCATGAAATAGTGATGGAATTGAAATGATTAACAAAAACAAGACTTAAGGAAATGTGGTAGTATGAACTAAGTGAAGACAACTTTACAAAAGGTTACCATAATAGTAACTACTTGTACAGTTAGCAAATTATACAAATTATTATACATTGAGCTCACTATCTCTTTTCTGATCGGTCGAAAGCGCACAGTGAATTTTCGAAATCAGCGCCTGTGACTTCATCTCTGCAGATTATACAATAATCATGTCAAAGACACTCAAGGCTCAAGGTCACGGGTAATCATGTCAAGTTCGCGCGCTTTGTGTTGTCAATGAAGAAGCAAAAACATGACTTCCATTTTTTTTCGTTCAATGTATAATAAAACAATTATTTTCGTGATATCCAGAATAATCCAGGTCTTGGTAAGGGTTATCAGCCTCTGCCTTAGGCTTCGGCTGATAACCCCTACCTCGACCTTGATTATTTTGGATATCACAAAAACCTCATCCAATAATTGTTTATAATTTCAACAATATGCATTGATTACATTATTTCCCTGCAAGAGCACCCATGACAAATGGGGTATTATAAGATAACGTGCATGAAGTTCAAATATTCTATCTTAAGAGAGGATAAAGACACGACCAAGTCTAACAGTGTATGCAGTTGAACCCCATTATTTAGAACTCTTTAGGGACAACGAAAACTAGTTCAAAACCACGGGAGTTTGGGAATAACTGAAAGTAAATGCTTGAAGAGAAGATCTAAGAGAAATGGGTTTTAGTTAGGAATAATACGGAATATGAATTATTAACCGAGTTCGAATTAGCGGGGACCAACTTTGTAGACGTATTTTTGTCAATGCGTTGCGGCGTTGCCCGGTAATGAAAATGGGAAAGGTGTGGGACAAAGTGTTGACAATTATGGTTCAGTGAACGAACTCATGTGAAAAATTCTGCGTCTCCAATGATAAGGCCCCGTTCACATTACGCTAGAGAAATTTGAAAAGCAACTTTGTTTCTACGGTCATAGTCTTCCGTCAAGCTCTTTCGATTTTATTTGAGGAAAAGCTCGGGCAGGGAAGTCACATAATTTTCGTGACGCAGTCCTTTTCGAAAAGCTCCATCTCCAAAGTGTTTTAAGTTTAGAATAACACGCAAAGCCGGCGTTTCCAAATTCCTCGGGTGTGAAGAGCTTTTTTGGAAAAAACTCCGTTTTCGTGGCGGATTAGTGTGTACGGGGCCAAAGTAAACAGTCTGATTCCATCCGGGCGCCTTTAATTAGTGCATTATTGTTGCCTATATCCATAGTTAGTTGAGGGGACTATGCTTTAATGCATCTAATCGTTTGATTAACAGCAGCTGAAATCTGTTAACCAATCACAGCCGACTAGTTCTAGACATGCAAACTTTTATGCCGCGTGTTGATAAACTGGACACTGCAAGTACATGTCACAATAGACAATAGCATGCTGGGCGATGGATTAAAATTGTCAGGGGTATTTAGCTACAACATGCCTCACTTTCTCACAGATGTGAGATACAGTAAGGAATCATATGAGATCAGTGAAACAGACAGAACATACATTTTGGTAGAAAGCCAAAGTCGTGTTCTTCATAAAAGGCTGTTATTAAAGACAACAAAGCGAGAGAAATTGTAATAAAAAGAAGTTGAGGAAAATATCATGATTTGCCAAGCCTGGGGTTAGCAGATAATTATTTGCTGAAGTTGGGGGAAATAATTGATATGCGAGACACTGACAAATCACGATATTTTGCGATAACCGAGTTCAATAATGGTTTCATCATTAGATCACCCAGTTTGTTTTCACATTTGAATCTCTCTTTGACAGCTGAGGGAAGCGATTTGCCATTTTTCATACAAGAGTGTGGTTACAATTACGCATGAGCAGAATATTACTTGGAGCAAGTGAGTCGCAGCAAATTACATTTAGACGTTATTACGCGTGAGCAGACCATTATTCGGGAGGCATTAACCTGTAGGTCAAGTAGTGCGCTCTCGCCAAATGAAAAGAAAGGAAACGTGCATCGAACGATCATATCGTCGCACCGCGCCGGTCATGGAAATCCTGATGGTGAGTGTTTTTTTAAGTTACTGCTTACGTACAAACGTTCGCTGAATCGCGGTTTGGGACAACGGCTGAAGAGTTTTGCTTGCTATCAATAATGGACAAGAAGTAAGGGCCGATTTTGCCGCCTGGGAGAAGCTAACGACAAGGTCAAAAAAAGAGTAAACTGAGCGAATAACTAGAACTAGACGTGGCATAAGTCACTGAACTCAAGAGAAACATCCTTAAAAGTAGTCTCTTTTTCAATGTTCTCTCTAAAAATTGGATAACTAGCCGTAGCCTGAATTTCAGCCTCCCTCCTCCTCCCATGGTCAACACCAGAGAACTCAGGGGAACGGGCCAATTAACGGACATAGATTGCACTTTTCAATTCGTACCAATCGATGACACACGTGTTTTGGTTAACGACCTCTTGACTTTGGTGAATAGCGTGATTGAAGTGTGCTCCGTGAAATCTGTCTTTCTGAAGTTCTTGTCTATTTGTGGATTGTTTAGAGTAGACGGTGACAGGGTGTGTGTAAACGAAGTTAAATAACCTTCAACTTGAAAGCCCACACCCAATACCGAATATTTAAAATTTTGACATGTTTATTAAGGTTGCTGTACTTTTACAAACTTCAAAATTTGTGTTATCCATAGATCTAGGGATTTTTTGCAAGGTGTTTGGGAATAAGAAGTTAAGAACAAGTAACAAGGAAACTAGAAGTAGCTCTTGTCTAGTCGATGCAGGGGATTGTCTCAAGGTTGACAATAGGAAATGGCCGCGTTTTAAAACTGAAAAAACATCCTCCCATTGCAGCTTTACGTTTGCGACTAACATGCGTATATCTTCGTAGTGTAGATGGATCCTCGAAATTTATTATGGCTTTTCAACGGTTGTATTTCAGTACTTCCTGACATTATGTTCGGTTATATCTCCTAACTTTTGTTAATGTATTTAAGTCTTAAATTCCCAAAACATACATTCTGATGTAGTTTCTATCCTATTTTGCTCTAACAGATTCAGCAGAGGAGAGAGTAAAACGCTTTTGTTCCTGGACCTCCGTGAGCTTTTGTTTTATCATCACAGAACTGTTTTGGATCTGTTTCCTTATTTCTGAATTGCTTCATCCCTTTTCCCCTTCAGTGATTTCTCGTTTGAATAGCTGAGGCGCTGTATTGTATGAAATAGATGAACTTGAGTTAGAGGAACGCAACTCCTCCTCCGAACTCCCGAATGAGATAAGCGGAGAATACAATGGCTTTCTTTGACTAAGCGAGTTAGACACAATTCGAGGACACATAGCACCAACGTTTTCGTAACAAAAGTACGAGATCAAATGAGAATCATTGGATATTCGAAATTTTTTTCTTTCTTCCACTCCTAAGTACCATGAGAAAAACGTTTTCTTACGTGGCATACAGAAAACAACGTTAATCAGTTGAAGAACAACGATGACAATCGAAACGTCCACAAGAACGATATTCACGATCCATACTAACTTGAACAAGTCAATACCCGGAAAAGCGCACGTGACCAAGGTTTGCTTGTGCACGTGACATATGAACAACCCTTGCAGGCTATAATAATTGAGAATGGGGTATGTCAAATAAAAACAAACAATAAGAATGAAGATGCCTAGGTTTAGCATTAACCTTGTAGTGTAAACTCCGACAATAAATTTCCTTTCTCCCCAAAAGTCAACTTGACTGCTTAGATCCTCGAAAAAGATTTCATAACTTTGGTTCTTTCTGGTTAATCCGTGGCTTGAGCTGTCCACTGCAGGAGAGATCTTCCTTGAGATATCCATAATAAGTCTAACAGAAGCACGAAGTATTTCAGAAGCCCAGATATTCCACAAAATTGTTGGAATGCAGCAGAGCGCAGCTTGAATGACGAACGCAAATGGAAGAAGTTTCTGATAGATGACTCGTCCTTCCCCTGACTTGATCCCCATGATAGTCACTCCGGGGATTGTGTTGGGCTCACTTCCTGTTGCAACAATGAGATTTTCTGCAAAATCTGTCATGGACATGGAGCAGTAAGCCTTATCGTAATCTGCTTGTGATTGATCGTAGGACAGGTTTACTTTGACGCCCCTGTTGATTGGCTGGCAGACGATAAACGAACCTTCGAAATGAAAACCAGACCAGTTAAATTTATTTTAAGTTTCAGTTTCAGTGGTAAATATGCTTATAGAGAATAAAGAAGAATTCCGAGTGTGGTTTTTAACTTAAGGCCTGGTTACAAGGAGAGAGAGCTACCTTAGCAAGCGGGTTACCCTAGCACTCACACATTTCCTCCTTTTTTTCTTCGTCGATTTTAGAAGGCAGCCAGGGTTACCGGGTAGGTGGGTTATCCTATCTGCGTGCTAGGGTCACCCTGGCAGGCGGGTTAACAGTTTCCCTTGCAAACACTCCAGGTAGGGTTAACCTACCTGGGATGTTTCCAGACCAGCAACTGGCGAGGAGATTTCAATGTTTTGAGCTTTAGAGTAAAACGGGGGAGAAAAATCCTTTGACAGAGCTAATATGCCAAACGTCAAGCTAAACCGCACGAAATGAGCGAAACTATAACATCGTGGAATGCACAGATATATACATGTACTTACCGATCAAGTATTCCTTTAAGATAAGAAATAAACCTATGGTAGCCACCGTGTAAACTGACATCTGTCTCACAAGCGAATCGAGAAAGGTGTCAGTTTTTATTTGTCCATCTTTCCTTTGGCTTATTGCTCTTGTGAAATCCATCATCGGTCAGGCCATATTACTTCATAGATCTCGGTGAGATGAACGTTTCTATATATTTTGATAATTCTCCATGTTTTTAGACCGATTTACTCAACTAGAAAAACAAATCCAGAAGAACAATTCCGGGGTCATCAGAAACCATGGACATCACGTTGAGTAAGTCGCCTTTCCAGATCTTTCGACCTTCAATTATTTGCCGATGTTAGTATTGCGGGATGCGTCTTTCTCTCAGTTTTGTTGATCACAAAATGGTCCAGGAAAGTACAATAATGAGTAGCTTCAACTCTCAGGTATAGAGAAGAATGAAGAATTTTGGTAATCAAACGCCCATGGTAGTAATTATGTAGCCGAAAAAGAATTCCCGTTCCCTTCATTAAACCACTGAATCACTATTGTTCGTCGATTTGCCTGGCTGAGTTCTGTAAATTCTTACACCAAAGGCATTTGGTAATACCGCCCTCTACGCGTAAAATAATCAACGCAGTGAACTGTGGTGACTTTTTTCGATGAGATAACGTTAAAACTAAAATACTTCACTCGCTTTGTGGCCTTAAAAATTTGGGATCACTAAACATGACAAAACTCCGGAAAGCTTATGAAGAGACTTATTAATTTTGTTTTTATGGGTCTACTTAACAAGGATCTTTACGAATATCGTTTCTAAAACAAACAACATATTTTAGGATTACAATGATCGATTTGAAGATTTATCAAATTGAAGTGTTGTTCAGAGGCGAAGGCAGAAATTCAAGCTTTTTACATTGACTGAGTTTCATTCCCCAGCCAGTGTTAACAGATAGTTTTCAAGTATTAGGATTGACGCGACTTAAGTGTCAAAGAAAATTTATTTCTTTTCTCCAAAGGAATGACTCCAAGGGTAAAAGTTGCAGGCCATCAATTTTTTGTCTGATCAAACCGAGTTTTAGACGTATAAAAATTTGGACTTCAAATACTAGGGATGGGAATGGTCCTTCAAAAATCATGGGTCTCGCAAAATTTTTGCCGAATTTTACGGGTCTCGCAGTCTCGTTTTTTAGCGGTTATGTGCGTCTTGCAGTCGCGAAGTACCGATTTGTTTATTTTTTTTTTTTTATTGAAGTTAAATCACATCACAACATCTTAGAACCTGAACGTCTTGAGTTCGCATTTAAAACACTTTGAAGTCTCGGGTTCGCAAAGAAAAACGCTAATCTCGTCGTCTCGCAAAGTCTCGCATTTAGCATTCGCCACCCCCAATACTTACGGGTTAGACTTACACACCAGTCATGCATGTAACTGATACGCCATTGAAGCGTGTCAAATATTATCTTTCAACGTCTCTTTAATTTACGCAAAAGTAAGACAAAGTAGTATAAATCACTAACAGAAGTCATTTACGATGGTGTTAGTGCTTTTTCACTCCCTTTCGTCCAGGTTTCAGTCTTTTCTCATTTTTTATTAGTTTTTACATGACATCGAGGCTCGAACAGTTGACAATCTCGTTACGTAGCAACTTTGTTCAGATGCAAAATGGCGGACAAAATTGAAAAACCCCGAACAGCCTGAAGAAGGTTTCTCGTGTAATTAGTCCGTTTATGTTTCTTCAGAAGATCTTCTTAGAGACACACCAGATAACAGGTGATATACGCTTCTAAGGATAGGATTCCACTGTCACAAAGAAGCTATATTTAACAACAAAATGTCTCAAAACGGTGCAAGCACTTTGGCGAACGGCAGCAGGAAACCGGTAAACAACCCGAGATCCGATGCGTTTTCTCTGCCAGGGATTGACGAGAACGAACTTCGTGCACGTATTTATGCGAAACCCCAACTGAAGCCAAATCCACGGGCTCTGAGATTCAGTGGCCCTACTCCTGTGCAGCTCAAAAAGGTGAGATTATCTTGAGTTTATATTTAGTTGAGTGTTATAAGATTGTTTTTGGTTTTTATCATCTGAAATTTGAAGACTTTTTCGAATTCGCCACAACTAAGTGTACGAGAGCTAATCAATCGTACAAACTTTATATCAAACCTGCCAAACTCAATTGTTACAAACATTCTTTTTTTATTAGAATAGTTAAGCAATGGAATAATTTACCAAGAGACTTAGTGGAAGCTGATAGCTTCCAGCTATTCCGATCCAAGCTTAAATTGTATCTGAATGTTTAATTAAGGATCCTTGTTTTTATATATTTTCTGTATTTCTCGTATTATTTTAGGGAGTTTTTACAGAGGGTTTACCTCATAACTTCCTTTTCAAGACGCCTTTTCTTTTCTATCTTTTGTTTTTATATGTATACTTTTGTAACTTTGCGTCTTGAATAAAGAATGTATGTAAGTATGTATGTATGAGCCTTCAGCTTGTAAGCTCAAATAATTTTGCACATGTAGATAGCTGCAGAATTTCTGTAAAACTTTTTGTGAACAAGTTACCGCGAGAAGCTGTAGTCAACAAGATAAAAAAGCAGGCGTTTTAATCCATAGCACCATGTGTCCTGGACATGGGTCTTTTGTTTTTTTAAATGTATGTGTACGATATACACAGTTTACTGGAAAAACTCTTTGTATTCTTGAATTTGTCCTAGCCTACATTTAAATTTACGTATACCAGTACTATTCCCTGTCGAGGGATTATATATTTGAGATGAGTAACTGGTAGTCAAGTGCAGTTCTTGTACTGATTTAATACTGTTCGGCTCTCCTTAAATACAAGACTATATGTTGGTGTTATTCGTGAAATGTTAAGGGACTTATGCACACTACTATTGGTTAGTTTGAGTTCAGTATATGGTGCCCCCCCCCCCCCCCCCCAGAGGAGCTACTCTAGAAAGATTTATACGGGAAGATTCCATCTGGAGGTGCAACTCCCTACTCCTTTGGGTTCCATTTTGACAGCAAAGGTACCACTCTCATGTACCCATCTTTACATACCTACTTAAGGTATCAGTATACCCCAAAATTGACCATTTCTCAAAGAAATTGTTTTTTGCTTTTTCAGATTGATCTTATTACGATCTTTCATTTTAAAAAAAATCTATGAAAAAAGATTGATTCTATGCAAAGTTACAAATAAAAACGTTTTGTTGCATCAATTATCTCTAATTAATAGCTGTCAATGGACCGTCACTAGAAATACTTCCATTAAACACTGTGTGACAAATTGCCGCATATTTACAATTACCAAATGTTTGTGTTTGGTATAGTTGACGAGCTGGTCTGGTTGTTCTCCTTTTGTCGATTGTTGACTTGAACTTAAATATGTCATCGAAGAAATGCAAAAGTTCTTGTCCATTTGCAAGTTCAAAGAAAGCACCAAAGAGGAAAAAGTCGGGGGTAACGTTTCAAAAGCATTTGATCAGATTAGCTGCTAGCAACAAAGGTTCCTGCTTCGAGCAGGAGAAGTTGCCTACACTGGACGAGGAAGACGTTTGACATTTTCTAAGCATTACCTCCTTGGCACTTTTCCTGTTCAAAGCAGTAACAGTAACTAACATTTCAACTTAATTGGTATCTCATGGGTTTCCTTCACGTTGTTTACAAGCTGAGCAGGCTCTCTCGTTGTCTACTGCATCTCTAAGCCAAAGCGTTTTAAAAATTGAAAGGAAGAAACAGAAGCGAAAATTATTTCTTACTAACCTGGGCACATGAGTAGTGAAATTCAGATCTTGCACAAGGATATTTCCTGCCAGATGCAACATTTGAGACTCCTTCTTAATTGATACAAGCTCTGTTGTTAAAGTAAAATGAGCCTTCACTTGGTTGATTAACATGTCATTATTTGGACACGTTTTGTGTAATTATCTCATTAAACCGGAAGAATGCCCCAAAGTATATTTTCCTTGGTATCTTGAAACAAAAATTTCAGTGAGTGAAGCGCACATTTTGAGTTCTTTTCCAGCGAGTTTTCAACGTTTTTTGTTGAAATTTGGAGAGAATGTTGCCTGGTAATCAGGCAAAAAAAACCTTGTTGGGGAATTTTTATTTTTTGCTTCTTTCAAAGTTATGACTATTTTAGTGAAGAGAATGCATGTTTTATCAATACTCAAAGTTAAACTATGTGTCAAAAACAAACCAGACAAGTAATCAAAATTTCCTGACACTATTTTTTAGAGAAAGGTGTCAAGAAGACAAAGCCATGTTGATTGCGTCCTCCCGCTCAAATCCAAGCGAAAACAAACATGATTAGTGAACCTCTGTACTTTGGGAAATAGGGCGCTATATTCAGAAAACCTTAACTTTTTTATTGTTAATTAATGAATATGCCTCCGTAATCTACAATTCTTAAGTTTTCAGAAAATATATACTTTACTGGGGTTTGTGTGAAACATCCAACCGTAAAGTGGCACTAATGAATGATGGTCATTTGGGGAATACTGATACCTTAAAAACACTGATCCCTTTTCTAAACCCTTGAAATGAAGTTAATGATGTAGTGCTTAATAAATTTAATGATACAGCCATAAGGTTTGTCTGTTCAAAGTATTTTAACTCAAGTCCCTTTTAGATACCTAAATGACAGATTTCCTTGCCCTTTCATATGCATCAATTTGTGAATTTCCTACCCTTATAATATACCTTAATTATGAAATAGTTTCCCCTTTTGGGTGGAGCCTCTCCAGATAGGCTATTATAGGGAGTACCCACCTCAGGATGGTACCATAGCACACATGCTTTCCATCCGCATGCTTCGTCAA
>NW_028301569.1:12765000-12845000 GCF_042242905.1 Orbicella faveolata | reverse complement strand
GTTTGTACCAATGATAACAAAGGAAAGTTTAGTGAACTTAACAAGATGGCAGGCAGAAATTGTAGGTTTCAGACTGCAATGGTTGTGCTATTGTTATAGTAGCAGAGCTCCCAGCTGCCAAGCAGAGCACCATAGCTGCAGGAACAGAACCTCATGCATGCATAGAAATAGAAAACCAGGCAACTGGTTTTTGATGGTCAACATACTTAGTCACTTACTCAGATCTGAACAAGTTGAGATGTCAACAACCAATGCAGATTTGTTTCAGAATATCCCAAGTTTTTTACTCTCAGATGTAAACAAATCGATATGTCAATGGCCAATATCAATTTTCTGTTGCATCAACCTTCCAAAGTAATGTTGCATCGTAATACATTGAAATATACTTTCACTTTTTGAGAGAGTTTGTAACCAAATCAGTGCTAGTAGCTGTTTGAAAGGGTAAAGGTGTGACTGTGTGTAGAGAATGGACTGACACAAAGTTTTGAGAGAGAGTTGATATAGGATAGATACTCATTGCAGTCAGTACATGCATAACCAAGTCATTGCTTGTAGCTGTTTGGAAGACTAAAATATATTAAAGGTATGACTTTGTGTAGAGAATGAATGCAAAGAGTCTTTGACTCCTCAAGATGTTTGCTAGTTGATCCTCCAAGCTCACAAGGGATTTATAATTTCCAGCTGGCTGTGTGTGATGAAATTAAATGTGATTAACCTTGGAACCACAAGAACTTAAACCATGTTGAATCAGTTTTGCCACTGGTGCTGCCTTAATAGAAACTGAAATTCCCAGTTTTTGTCTTAAACAAAGAACCATCTACCCCACCCAATCTAATGATGGGAGTTAAGACAATATGGGAACTATGTCTGTTCCAAGTACATTATAGAACCCTTTGTCTCACTATAGAGGTTGCAAATGGGGATATTTGGTTTTTTGACAGAAAGAGACTGGAGCTGAAAGAGTTGCTATGGCAACACCACTAAGGGTGTCATTTTGTTTCTTTTGTGATGTACATTTGTGGTGCCATGTTTCAAGAACACTGCTTCAATATTCCTAGAGATATTGTTTATTCAATATTTTACCATTTTTAGTTGCGAACAATATGACATCATCACTGATCTAATTTGCATAATAGAAAAATGTCAATATCTCTAAAACGAAAAAAGATATTTCAAAAAGAAAAATGCCATTCTTCTGTATTTTGAAAGGCCTTTCAAATAAGCACAAAATATTTTTCATGTCATATGCACTTTAACAGACTATCATTGAAAACTTGAACTCGCTCTGTAGGGTACGTTAGTTACATAAACACTGGTGTGTTTTAAAGAAAATTCAAGACTGCTTTTTGAACACATATATTTTAACATGTTTTGTGTGATATCTCAACAATGTACCTGGATGTGTTAACTATTCCCTTACCACCAGTGAAAACCATCTATTCAAACCCTCCAAGATTATCTGGGAGTCTTCCAAATACAGACCAAATCATACAGTCTCCTGAACATTTGCCAAATTTCCTGATACAAAGGAAAGGGCTTAAAGTATACATGTATTAACAAATTTTTTTAGGTCAAGAACAAGGTAAAATTGGCAATCTCCCAGATTTTAAGTTTTCATGTTGCCATCTCTGTATACTTTCATAATGGTATTGGCTGTCTTATATAATTTATTCCTCCTTATTTCTCAGAACATACCATCAGCACCTAGACTAGAGCCTCTGGTAAGTATTCCAATTGAATTAGAATTGATGTTATGAAGGATTCCACTCAAAGTTCAAGCAATATTTGCAAAAATTATTTACTAAAAATCTACTTGTATCACAGTTTCATTTTGAGTACTATTTTAAACATCTTACTTTAATTCATTTCTCTAAGTGACCCTGCGGTTAAATTTTCAAGCATAATTTCTCGAGAAGTTAATGTCAAACTTCCCAAAAATGTTTAAAGTGTGTGTCATTTTGTTTTGAACTGATGTGAAAAGTCTGTTTTAGTTTAATATGGATGACTTTAAATTCAATTTTCTCTCGCAGGGTCAGCTTGAGGGCTTAAGTCTCAAAAAGTTCTTAACTGTATTAAAAATGTTATCATACTATGAGGTTTTTTTGGTAACCTAGTTTTTGCCATTATTGCTTGAATGTTCAGCAGAAACCACCTTATTATTGTATTTGGTAAGGTGTGTAAATTAATTAAGGTCACAATTGATGTCTCTAAGTCCATCATATACACTAAGTACTATGACAGTGCGACAGTGTCTAAAAAAAAGATTTGATGCTTGTGTCTGCTTGTGACATACATTCATAGCACTTCACAGGTACACGTAAATGTAGACAATTAAGTGTAATGGTGGAACAGAAGGAAACGTGTGTCTTTTTCTTCTTGTCTTAAAGCCAAACCTTGCCAGGTATCAAGAAAAGCAAAGAAGTCTTCCTTACACATCTACAGCGGGAAAGCCGAAATCCCCAACACCACCTCTTTCATCTGAACCAGATAGGAAAAAGACCTGTCGAAGAGATGTTGTGGAGCCCCTTGAAAGGACATCGTCTCCATTGCCAAACCTACCAGATGACTTGAAAACCAAACAAGAAAAAATTGATTCTGTTGCACAAGTTAATGCTAAAAGTGTGCAGAGGCACACATCACCAAAGCAGACTTCACTCAGTAGTGGCACTGGTACACTGGTGAGGGAGACAGATGTTATACCTGAGGGTTTAAGAGACCCACTTCAGATCATCAGCTTGATTAAGGAGAATTGTAAACTGGGGTTTCTTTACATGACACCAGCTGTGGATCGGTCATCCATTGAATACAATCCGTACAACCTCAAGTAAGTTATTTTCCATTGATATTAATTGTAAATGAGGATAAATTAGGTAAAGATCACATTTGAATAGTTAAATAATGTAAATTAAATGTAAATTAAATGTATAAATAATGTAAATTAAATCGATACTAAAATTATCTCAATCATTGTACATCTAGAGTGAAATTACATGATTGTAATTTATAGTTAGCAGATAATTTGATATTTATTCTTTGCTATTTTTCATTGGTATGAGTCATATTTATTGATATTGTTGTGCATTAACGAACATTTTATATTCAACTAAAACAGGATTGTTAGGCATTCAGAAATCAACCATTCTGATTACTACACAATAAGTTCTGAAGGAGTTACTCACATACGTGACAATGAAGCAGAGTTTACTGCCCTTGAAAGGTGGGAGAAGGAGTACACAGACTACAAAAGACTTGTCAAAATTCCAACATTTGCTAACTTCAGGATGTGGAAGGCCTTTGTTGTGTGGAGAAAGAATGTAAAGACAAAGTAAGAGCATAGTGTAGTATATAATATAGTAATATGTATGCAAGTGAATATATGGAAGATCATATATCTGAACTGTGGAGAAAGATATAAAGATATCATTGATCCTCGCAGTTATACGCACAACTTAAGATGGCTGAACACAGTTTTCGCGCACACTTTTGCTGATGCAATTCCGCATGCGTACAAGGATTGCAAAAACAAACATGCTGTCAATAGAGCGATCATTTTATTTACTCAACACCCGCACTATCTGTGCTATTTTTCTCTATTATTGAACGCAGTGTATTGATGGCTTTAGTCTTTTATCACAAAGATATGTTAGAAAAGGTTAGAAAAGGTAACCATGCAAAGAACCCAGCAATTCTCAGCTTTTTCTTTGTTACAGAAAGAACCCAGTTAAATGCAGTGCATGCGCAGTTGCTCGAAAAATTGAGACCAATTGCTTTTGCAGAAAATTTACCAATTTCTAATGATCCAGTCATTAGAATTTCAAGAAATTTGGCAAAAAAAATAGTTCAGAAACCACGTGAATGATCTATCACAAAAAATCTGAATTTTGACATGGGGAATTTTTGATAATACAGAACATGCAGTAAAAACGATTTATGGGGAATTTTGAAAATTGTCTATGTCAAAATTTTCTTTGAACAGTGTTGACAGAAGGGATTTAATATCAATTCATAGTGGGCACATGATGAAAAAAAATCTAACGATTGGATTTTTTTAAATAAACAAAAACCATTTTTTAAGCCTTGTTTTTAAACCAGCCCCATTGCCATGGCAACAGCACACACCTTAGCCAAAATGTGAGCATTCTGTGGTTAACCTTGACTCTTGCAAAAAACAGGTGCCAAAGCATAAATAATTTAAAAGTAATGGTGAATTAGGCATAGCCACTTGAAAACTGCATTCGGCCACCTTAAGCAGTTGTGAAAATAAAGCCTGAGAGCCTGAACAGGATTCAAACCCATGATCTCTGCGATACTGGTGCAGTGCTCTACCAACTGAGCTATCAAGCCAACTGGGAGCTGGTCACATTGTGAGTTCGTAATATACCTGTAGATGGTGAAGAGATCATTCTTCACCATCTACGGGTATATTACGAATTCACAATGTGACCAGCTCCTGGTAGAGCACAGCACCGGTATCACAGAGGTCATGGGTTTGAATCCCGTTCAGGCCTGAATTTTTTTCAGGCTTTATTTTCACAACTGCTTAAGGGCCCATTAACCGATTCATGCACACGCTCATGCCCATTGCTAAGGAGGTGAAATTTCACTTCCAGTCACTTACGTCAGCCTGAGCACGGAAAATAAAAACAACTCAAAAACTGGCAAATTCACTTACATTTTAGATGTTTTCCTTTGTGTTTCACAAAATGCAGAGTAAAAAAAGTACAAGAAAAGACAAAATAAGAGAAAGACAGAAAAACAAGAGCAAAAGAAAGAGAAAAACTAACTCCGTGTGGCTTTGTTTGATCTTACCGAAGTGCGCTGGTAGTGTAAATAGTGCACATGCTGATAGGGTAACTTCCAGTATATATCGGACACACTTCCGGTTTCTTTAAATGGTAAGGGAAATGCGGTTTTTCATTAAATCCAGCCTTTTTCGATAAATTTCGATTAAAGCCAATGATGGCAACATAGCTATGCATTTCTTTTTCGCAATCATGCTTTTTTCAGAAAATTACGAATTTTTCAATATTTTGAAATGCTCTCAAAACCTGACCTTTTAGAAATGAAACAAAATCGATGCATAGCGTAATGAGGATTTAGATTAAAATATTGAATCAATGAAAAAAATCCCGGGAAAGTAATTTGTCTGGGAGCCTTTGCATTTTTTCTGTATTAGTCACATGACTATGGGCGTGGCCTGATGACATCATCACTAGTGTTACTGATCATGAAAAAGTTAAAACACATGAAATAACTCTGAACTAACTAAAAATGATGAGGTTATATGAAATTAAATTTTCCCAAGCAACAGCTCGAAAAGATTGGTTAATGGGCCCTTAAGTTGTGCCTTTAACTGCGATGATCAATGATATCTTAGTAATATAGTATATATAGTATTTAAGAAGAAGAAAGCATTACATGTACCATGTTTCTATCGAGTTATAGAAACACAAGTGCAAGTTTGGTAGAACGAGAAATGCTGTGGGAACACAAGCCACAGACAAGTGTTTTCACAAGTGTTTCTATAACTCGATACACAGAGAAAGAGAACATGTCTTCTATTCTTTTAGAAAGCATGGTGGCGAAAAAAGGAAAACATCTTGTTAACTTTGATTATCAATATTTAACCAATCAGCACGCATATTTTTTTAGGACTTTTTCTAAATGTAGTATAGTGATATCAAGGCTGTTGCCTAAGGAAATTTTTAAGGAGCCCTTCAGGCTCCTAACTTCAAAAGTTAGGAGCCCAAGCCACCTTTTTAGGAGCCCAGGATAAACTTTGCGGTGGTCAATATGGGGGGTTGGGGAAGATGGGGGGGGGGGGTTGTGGACATTCAGGGAAGGGGTCTGGGGGCAGAGATTTTCCATAAGACACTAATATGGTGTAATATCAATCAAAGTTTTGAGATAAAGCGTTCAACAACGTGATCAGGTCATGACTGAGAAAGAATACTATTTATGGTCAGACAAACTCAATAATTGGTGTATCCATGCACGTGCTGCAGCTTCTTTTACAAAAATTTATATTGTTGCTTTGGTTTTGAGTTTTGCAAATCTGTTTCAATTTCTCCAATTCCAAAAATATTTGTTATCAAAGTAGTTATTTTGCAATCAGTAAGGCATCAACAGAGACACAATCCATTGGCATACATGAGGTACATAAATTCAATACTGAGCTTGCAATGCATTAATCAGGCGATTTTCAAGTGTGGCTGTTTTTGGCTGTGTTGTGCATGGTGAGAGACTTTGTTGCCATGTTTTGGCTCATATTTCTCGTGATAAAAGCAAAACAGGCCTAGAGTAGCTGTTGTTTTCCGTTTAATTTATTGTGTGAATGATTTTTTGACCAATTTCATGAGAAGATTGAAGTCATCAGACAGATTACATGGGAATGAAAACTCCATGTTTAGGCGCCCACTTGGGCTCCTTGAACAGAGCTTTTTGCACTCGCAACTTAGGCGCCTCAGGCAACCGGGTGCCCATTAGGCAGCAGCCTTGAATGTAGTGTAGAATATAATCATCAATCAATCTCTTTATTTGTACTCACTCTTGCTAAAGAAAAAAAAGTTACAATTTCAATGAAAATATTAAAAGTAAAAATTTGAGTACTAGCTGCCTGGAGTAACCATAGCGGCTAGCAGTCAACATCAGCATTAAATAGAAATAAAATACAGGACAGCAAGAACAGTTGAGCACAACTGCACACACAAGAAGAAAAAAAGAAGAGGAAAAACGCTATTTCTATGCTATGAAGGAAGTCTAAAATAGTTTAAGCTATATATGAATACAAAATATTAATATAAGAAGAGCACACAGTAGCTATGGTAACCAATAACAGCTATATATTAAACTATAAAAGGAAGACTTGGAAAGGTGACAGAGATGAACAAAATACTAATTTACAGGTAAATTGGAAAACAACACAACTGCTAATTAGAACCTAGTAACTAATAATCTTTGACTAGATCGCTTTTTACTGATTTCTTGAAGTTTGAAATAGACAAGGTTTTCAAATTTTCACTAATTAAGTTCCATACTTTAGGGCCCTTAAATTTTATGTTGAATATTCCATAATTTGTTCTTACTTTAGGTAAAGTATAGAACATATTCGAAGCACTTCTTGTATTATAGTTACGTCTTTTATTGACTTGAGTGAAGAAAGTATCAAACTTAGATGGTAGATGTCTATTGTGAAATTTATACATAACGACTGCAATATTAAGAAAGACAAGCTCAGGCGGTTTAACAATATTGGGATAAAGGGATAATAACTTGCTTAAGGGCCCATTAACCGATTCATGCGCGCGCTTGCGCGCGTTGCTAAGGAGGTGAAATTTCACTTCTGGTCACTTACGTCAGCCTGAACGCGGAAAATAAAAACAACTCAAAAACTTGTAAATTCGCTCACATTTTAGACGTTTTTCTTTGTGTTTCGCAAAATGCAAAGTAAAAAAAGTACAAGCAAAGACAAAATAAGAGAAAGACAGAAAAACAAGAGCAATAGAAAGAGAAAAACTAACTCCGTGTGGCTTTGTTTGATCTTACCGAAGTGCGCTGGTAGTGTAAATTGCGCACGCGCTGATAGGGTAACTTCCAATAGATATCGGGCGCACTTCCGGTTTCTTTAAATGCTAAAGGAAACGCGGTTTTTCATTTAATTCAGCCTTTTTCGACAAATTTCGATTAAAGCCAACGTTGGCAATATAGCTATGCAGTCCTTTTTCGAAATCATGCTTTTTTCAGAAAATTACGAATTTTTCAATATTTTGAAATGCTCTCAAAATCAGACCTTTTAGAAATTAAACAAAATCAATGCATAGTGTAATGAGGATTTAAATTAAAATACTAAATCAATGAAAAAAATCCCGGGAAAGTAATTTGCCTGGGAGCCTTTGCATTTTTTCTGTATTAGTCACATGACCATGGGCGTGGCCTGATGACGTCATCAATAGTGTTACTGATCAGGAAAAAGTTAAAACACATGAAATAACTCTGAACTAACTAAAAATGATGAGGTTATATGAGACTAAATTTTCCCTAGCAATGGCTCAAAAAGATCAGTTAATGGGCCCTTAATGGACACCGGCTGTAAGGGCTACATCCTATGCTGCACATAATGCCCTTCAAGTCATTTATTTTTTATTGTATTAATATTAGTATTAGCATAGTTTTTTAGCAGTGTCCCCTAATTAATATGGTGTATTATTTCCAGGCTATAAGGT
Organism: Orbicella faveolata; assembly: GCF_042242905.1. NCBI lineage: Eukaryota > Metazoa > Cnidaria > Anthozoa > Scleractinia > Merulinidae > Orbicella > Orbicella faveolata. Next base: position 12,836,778 of record NW_028301569.1, on the reverse strand, counting down.
TTTTGACACTTTAATAAAGTTCTCACTCACTCGCTCACTCACTCACTCACATTTAAGTGTTTGACAAACATTTGAGTATTATAGAATATAATAAGGAATATTGATCACACTTTGAGTAAAATAGTTTATTAATGATAATTATTATTATATGATATTTTAAAATTACAGAAAGGTGACTCAATGCAAAAACCAGCTGCAGGAAAATCTTTTCATTGTTAATGCAGTAAGTATTATTCAATATTTTACAGTAACTGTTCCAGTACATCAATTTCTCAAATGTTTTACTTTGTATTCAGAGAGTGAGAATGTAGATGCACGTAATTACTACATACATGCTAAAAAAATTCTTATTCCTTCTGTAGTCACTGCGCCCAGCCCTTTTAAATGTTCGTGAAATGTGTTACCGCATTAGTGACATGGGACTGTGCAGGGTGGAGAAGGGACACACTTACACTTTGGATGAGTTCCGCAATGCTCAATTTGAACAGCTGGAGGAAGTATGTACTCTAGGTTGTCATTAATTTGTGACTTGCTGATGTGCAAGTATATTGTGAAGTTTTTTGTATTCATGTCTTATTTACCAAATTAACAATTACCCTGCAGTCTTAATACAGTATAGGCTCTACTGACAGAAAATGCAAGAAATTTTCCCTATGATTATTTAATTTACTCACTGCAGCTGACACAATAAAAATGATGAGAGAATTAATCAAAAGCTTCCTGTGGAAAATTGGTAACCTGCAATGGTTGGTTATCATTTCTATCCCTTTATATTTGAGAAGTATCATGAATTCTTTGATTTCTACCTGCAGGTTGCTGGAAGACTGGCAGAGTTCCGTGACCTTGTAAAAGAAGTTGTAAGAAGTGCATGTCGGACAGCGTTACTAGAGGCAGGGTTTACCCCTGATGATTACTTTATGGATATGGACAGTCCCATGGGCATGTATGCAGGTATGTTTGTCATTATAGCACCAACAATCATAGAGAGTTGGTATTTAATCAAAAATTAAATAGCTATTAGCTAAATGAAATTTGACTAAAATGTGAATTCCATATTACGAAGTTGGTAAAAGTGAAGAAAAGTTCCCAAAAGATATTGTCGGTTGTCTGTCAGCCAGTTGTCACCTAACAGCCGACCGTTGGCTGACAGGTGACTGAATATCAGCCAACTGCCAGCCAATGGTCTGGAGATGGATTAAACACCCTATTTTGCTGTTTAAACTGGATCACATAATAAATAGAACAGTAAAAAACAGTACGGTCAAGTATGTCTCTTTACTGTTTTCACTTGTAAGTGTTTTGGATCAATTTTTGGCCTACCTAATACTGTAGGCCGACTGTTGGTAATGTGTTGGTAACATGCCAGCTGACAGTTGGCTGACGGGTTGCCATCAGCCAAAAGGTGGAGCCATTGTTCATTATTGCCATGAAGTTTGATGCATGTTTGATGCCAAAGCAAGAATAAGTTATCTCTGCTTGCTTTTATTCTGCCAACATGTCATACATGTGTTTTTGACAGATGAATATGGGGGTCCTGCACAGTCAATGTCTTCTTATTTAATGCCAAGTGGATATGAGATGGATATGTATGGTGATGCACCAGACAAGATGACATATACTGAACAGGCCAATAAGAGAAGTCATTGCAAAAGACTCACAAGGTAATCTTACAATAATTAAAAATGATATTTGCTGAAGGTGAAGTGAAGATTGGTGAAAATTTACTGAGACTAAGTCTAGGTGAATATTCACCAATGTTCACTGAGCCTTTTAGTAATTTTCAGAAGTGAACTACAAGTACTGCAGAGTAACAAACTAAAACATAAAAACACAGATGCAATTTTCGTTTGCATACATGTATACAGCTGTAGTTTTAATGATAAGCTTACATGTACATCAACTGTGAATCAATTAACTCATCGAGTTCAGTAGTAAAACAAACAAGCGAAACACCCTGGAAAATAAATTCGTCTAGTACCTTTGTTTTATCACTGTTGACTTCATTCACAGTTGTTTTCATCATCTAACGTTTAGGGTTTAGTTAATTATTCGCCCTAAACTCTAACCCTAACCCTGGAATAGCAGCACTCAGTGGACTCTTAGCAGTGTTGATAAGGTTAATCTGACAAGTGTGCTTGGTTATAATGTACAGCCAAAAGAAAAATAAAATTTGTTTCCCCTTAGGAAATGTGATATCAAGCTAACATTACATTTATCAAGGTTTGGTTTTAACAGTCTATCAGCGGTTTTGTTTATTAGAACTACATGAAACTGTTCCCAGCCAGACAGCTAAATAGCTGTAATAGTAGCTAATGGTAAATGGTAGATTGGTGTTGATTCTGGATAACTTTTCTGACTCATTTTATAACCTTAAGGTGATTCCCTAGTAAAAGAACCCGCCATAGATTTCCAATGAAACTTGGTATGCTGTTATTTGAATAGCCTATAAAAAGCTAAATGTTTTGCATCACAGACTTAAAAGTTACTTTTCTATCTGCTGAATAGAAAAACATAAATTCAGGACTTAGGTACTTTGCTAAAACTAAAAGTGCCAGAGAATAAAACCAAAATGGAATGCGTAAGGCATTACTTTAAGCAAGCGATTCCATAATGTCTAGCAGTGTTTAATTCTAGTAGAATTGTGTAAATGAGTACTAATGACAAATTAGAGAGGTTAAGCAGTGTTTCAGCCAGAAAATTTTACTTGAGGGCCAAAGTGGCCCCTGAAGATCTTTTTTAGGGGCCAATTTTTTAGGAAAGGGGCCACTAAATTGAAAGCTACAGAAGGAAAAAATGCATCAGGGTACCAAGGAAAATAAAGCAATTCATTAGGATCTATGATAAAATTTAATAGTAAGTGCTTTTTGAAGGGTTTCCACTCAATAAAGTTTCTTTTGAATCAGATAGTAGTATGAAGGATCCATGCATTACAAGAGAACAATCCTTAGGCATACATAATGTAGTCAATGATCAAGGGTTGCAATGCACTATAGGGTGATTTCAAACACGGTCAGCCATTTGGAAGTTTTCCGATATGAGAGAATCAATACAGCAAAGCAAAAGGACGGATTGACTTCTTTTCTTATGTTGAATGGTTTAGAAGCAAAGATCTTTCAATATGATTTCTCTAGAAGGACATAATGTGTGACAAAATAACCGTTATTGATTGTCAACACAGAGAAATGTAGTCGCCATTATGCCATATTATGGCGACTAAACCAGAATTTTTGGTTGCCAAGGATGAACTGCTTGTTGCATTGGCGACTGTATCGATCACAATTTCGAGCCCTGGGATGGCTTTTAAAATATTATGCCTGTGTTAAGCCTGGAGTCTTGTAAAGAGAAAGGGCCAAATTGGCCCTTTTTTCATTTTTCTGGGGGCCATCTCTGATTGTAACACAGGATTCCCCTAATGGTGCGCTCTGGCGGAAACACTGTTGAGCATGACGTTAACGGCAGACGGCAAACGGCAAAGACATCTTCTGATTTTGAGTTCTTTTCTTCTAATCCGTAAATAAAGCACACAAAAATGGAATAATGTCTCCTACTATTCATTGCAAATACAAATAATTTCACTCTACTGTATACACAGCTGAAGAGAGATGGCAAAAGTTTTATTTTTGCCGTCTGCCGTTTACCATCAACATTATGCTTAACCTCTCCAATGAGAATTTCCCTCCCAGAATCAAGGAAAATGCATTCCTGGGAGTTCAATTTTTCACAGTTTTCCAGAATAGCATACCCCGGACCCTCCTAGGTGCTCGGGCCTTCGGCCCTCAACTAATTTGGGTACCTGCCTACTTTATACCACATGCCCTACTACTTAAAAAATTAATCAAAACCCTGCAGAATTCTCTTTGAAATCGTTTAACACCCTCAATAGACTCGTAACGGAGTCGCAAACAAATACTGTTGTGTCGTCGGCACATTAACTTATTTTAAGCTCATGCTTGTTGACTTGGATACCTTTAATAGTGGGATCATCTTTTGTGGATCTAGAGAGGAAATTTATGCAGAGAACGAAGACAACGCCAGACAACGGACAACCTTGTCTGACTCCCCGCTGTAGGGAGAAAAACATTGAAGCATGACCGTTATTCAGAACACAGCTAGTAACATTATTATAGAAAATTTCTATCCAATTTTGAATGCCATGGCCGAAGTTGAAGAGCTGAAGTGTTTCTAAGAGAGAGTTCCATTCAATGGAATCGAACACTTTTTTGAAGTCCAATAAAATGGCGATACCTTTTTGATTTAGCTTATCTGGGTAATGTATTAAGTCGTAGTTTAGCCTTACATTTTCCCCAATGTTGCGGCCTTTAACATAACCAGTTTTATCAGGGTTTATTAGTGTTGGCAAGACTTTCAATTCTCTTGGCTATAACTTTAGTGAGAATCTTGTATTAGACGTTCAGAAGTGAGATGGGCCTTAAATTTTCCAGAATAGTTTTATCCTTGGATTTTTTTGGGATAAGCGAGATTATTCCTCGTCTTTGGCTTATAGAAAGTATACCATGCTGAGAAGCAAAGTTGTAGCTGGCTAGCAGATCACGACAGATGTCAGGCCAAAAGAATGGGTAGAATTCAGCTGGCAGACCAGTTTTTGTTGAAGTCCTTTAGCACATTTGTGCATTCTTCTTCGTTTGCTAATCCTTCACAAGATCTCTTCTCTTCTTCGCTTAGTGTGGTGGTTACGTTTTCTGGTTTAAAAAATGGCAAGTTTTTGAAAATTTTGGGATTCATATAGGTGGAGCAGTATAATGACTTATAAAACTTTTTTTCTTCTTCTAATCTGATCTGATCTTCTATGTAACAATTTTCTGCAACTTTGAGTTTTGAGACTGTTTTAATATCATGATGGCGTTTTTCTAAGCTGTAGCAATACTTTGTGTTGCATTCTCCTTCATGTCATCTCACTTTGCCTCGTAGAATGGTGCCTTCGGTTTTCGTCATCATGATTTTTAGTGCAGAGTGCACTATTGGGATGGTTTAGGGGACTGCTGTTCAGTCAGGCACTAAGCTATAACACAATAAGGTGTAAACTTTAATGTTTGTTTAATTAATTAATTTCAATTAATCATTTAGCCTTGTGGGAAGGGGGGCTAGGTGGGGTAGCTAAAAGGTGCCCTTGTGCATTATGCAAAAAGTGTTATACTAGCTTTACTTCCTTTAGTAACATGACAAAAATATATATATGGTTTTGCAAATCTCATGCTAACCTTGTGGTGCTTTTCTCTTAAGAGCAAAAGCACTTTGCTTCAAACACATGCACAGATTAGTGTCAAAAGTTGACTATATGTTAGGTGAAAGATTCATTTCATACAGGACCCACAAATGTTGAGTTCTTTTCCTTGTGGTAGAACATAACATGTAAGACGCATGCATTCTAGCATTGCTAGTATGATAAACTCTGTTCTCGAGTTCAGATGCACGTTTTTTTATTTTTTGTAATGAGTGATACCACACCCTCGTTTTGGCCAGGGATAGCAACTATATTTCAGGTAACATCTGTTCTCCTTTTTTTGTTGCAAAGAACACTACTGTGGCTTCGTATCTTCTGGATTCTTCCATAGCTCGATTCAAGAAATGTCGTCTGTTGTGTGTTTTGCCAGGGTTCAAATAAAGAATGGAAACAGATTGCTTCTCCTTAGCAGCTTGTTTGTTTCCTCTTCTATGAAAGAGAGCCAAAAGTTCATATTCAACCGAAACTTTCCCATGTTAGTTACATGTAAAACTAGTAAATTTGTGACAAAATAGACTTCGTTACTATTGCAGCAGACTCCGTGGCACTTACTGAAACCGCCAATTAAGGGTGCATTCCTTTGGGGTGATCTGGATCCGGATCAGTGATCCAAGATCACTCGGATCATGGTGCATCAAAGGAATCAATGAATCTGTGACCAGAGTGGATTAATCGGTTCCTTTGATGACCATGATCCGAGTGATCTTGGATCACTGATCTGGATCCAGATCATCCTAAAGGAACGCACCCTAATTTTATCAGTCGATGAGGTGACTCGCTCACTGATGTGGGATATAATTTCGGTCAAGTAAAGATCTCTTCCTTCAATACTTCTTGTTGAAACACTCCTCAGCAGTATTACTCCATAGCATTGTGTATTAGTTTGACGTGGTTTTATTGTTAACACCAAAGCTGGCAACAGAATAACAACGCACTATTCTGTGACTTGACGTGACTATTTGATAATTCGATTAGTTCTTGTTTATCGGTGAAATGAAAATTTGCATTTTAAAAAAGACAAAATCATTCCTCTTCAACTTTTCAGCAGATACTTAACTTTTATATTTCATTTATCTCCAGCAGTGAGTTAAAAAAATAGACATCTTTCTTACATTTTCATGGAAACAAAGGTATCTTGTTGCATACATTGGCAAGGAAAACAAAAGTATCAAATTACAAACGCTGATGTGAAAAGTAAAATTGTCACATTTGTTACAAAATGAACGAAACTCAACATAAGATACCACGATAAATTTAAAACCGTCTTGACAAACAGGCCTTGAAAGAAAACACAAACATGAAACATACACACTGCTGAGATTATGTCCTATCAAGTTTTTGTCTGCTCATATTCTGCAAAAGGGAAAAGGCCTAGTTGACTACTAAGGGAGAGAACGGCATGGGCGAGGACCTGTGTAACTACTGTATCAGAGCCGTAAATTACACTCTGCACTATCTGAGATTGTCTCACTAGTTTTGAGACGTGATCTAGCACATTGAATTTCCAGTATGATGTTTCTGTTGTGCAGGTTATTTTCCCCTCTGGCTTGAAGGTCATTTTCTTTTTTTGTGCAGTAATTTTTCTTCATCTTGATATTTTTCGCTTTTTGTTTACAGTACTTGATTGTGGAACCTCTTATCTCCATTTTTATGAGGTCCCATTTTAAACCTAAATCATGAGACTTGTTGTATTTCTCCTTAAAGATTTAAATGTTTATCTTAAGGTGGCTGAACACAGTTTTTGATACCTGTGTTTCATTCACCTTTTTCTCTAAAACCCTTGATCCCTTGGTCGCCAAAAAGGGCAGCAAGCAAGTTAACAACACAAACTTTGTTTTTTTGATAATTAAGCTGGTGTATGTGCCGTTGCCATGGCAACATGAATAAATACAAACGGGTCTTTAAAATCGCTTTTCTTGATTTTGTAGAAAATCTAGTCATTGGATTTTCTTTATAATTTGCATGCAACAAGCCTGTAACGATACTCACAAGTTAACAGGAGGGCTCCACTGAAAACCGCCTTTGGCGAGTTGGATTCCCTCACTAAATATTATTATTATTATTATTATTATTATTATTATTATTATTATAACACCATTTTGAGAATAATTTAACGGAGAGATCTTTAATTATCCCTTGCTGAAGGTCCAAAGGAATATCTAGAATTTCCTTTGTTAAAGTCAGTATTTTACAATACTTTAGTTACTTATTTCCTGAAGTATTTTCGTGCCAAATTTCGTGAAATTCTAATGAGTGGTTCTCAAGAAAAAGGCGTATTTCCGAGAAAGCAATTTTTCATTCAATCGCAATGTTTTTACTTACTACACATGCACTGCATTTGACTGGGTTCTTTCGGTAGCAACAAAAAAGCTAAGAATTGCTGGGTTCTTTGCATCGTTACCTTTTCTAACATATCTTTGTAATAAAAGATTAAAACCATCAATACACTGCGTTCAGTTATAGAGGAAAATAGCACAGATAATGTGAGCATTGGGCAAATAAAGTGATCGCTCTATTGACGACATGTTTGTTTTTTGCAATCCTTGTGCTCGCACTGAATCGCATGAGCAAAAGCACACACGAAAACTGTGTTCAGCCACCTTAAGTGCTGTTACGTACACTTCATCAAGGTTGTATTAAATTTCCAGAAGCCAGGTCCTCTTTTTCGGTTTAGGTGATTAGACTGGAGAACAAGTGACACAGCGGAGTGATTAGATTCAGGTGCATGGATGATGTCGCATTTCTTTGCTAATTGAATTAACTCCTGTGAAACTAAGAAAAAATCTAAGTGACATTGTGTAGTTCCAGAAAATATCCATACCCCCCACGGAAGGTTTTTCCATTTTAAACCCCCATCCCCTCAGAATTTCTGTTCCAGAGGGGTTTGTGAAGACCTTCCTTCCCCTCCGGAATTCCGTCTTTTCTTTACCCTCATTACAGAACCCCTCGGAAGTTCAAAGTTGTTTTATACGTGAAAAATTGACAGCTCACACAGTTACCACCAGTTCTTTTTATTACTTTTTTCTTGTGGCCACACGAGATACCACTTTACTATGTTATGTAAGATTTATCCTTTTGCTGATCCGGAAAAAAAATCTTTACAATCTTTGGTTTCTTCCAGCAATATTAATTTAAAATACGGCTAAATTTGTTTGTTGTTGCGTAGTGTATGTTCATAATTTCCTTGAGTGCTTAAGACTCTCGATCATGTCACAAAAACCGTAACTGTAAATTAACGTAAGCCTTTTAGACAGGCTTGTTAAACGTGAACATAAACTTATGGAAAACGCAGCTGAAAACATTTAAAAAGGAATGGGATTAATTTGTCTCATCTGTACTTTACCTTACATGTCTTCCATGATTTGTGCTAATGAACATGTAATATAATTTATACCTCCATCTGACATCGTTGACCTTAGCTGATACAGACATTCAAGCAATGTAGAATCGTCTGCAAGTAAAATTACTGGATGAGCAGCCAAGCCTTCAGAAGGGCGAGTGAGGAAAGGGAACTAGAAATTACACAAAACATGAACATACAGAGAAGAAAACCTCGCATAATATTTGGAAAAGTCAAGATTGTACTGCCTGAGCAAATGTGCTTTGTTTTTTTGTTATTTTTCTGGTGACCTCATGTAAACATAAGTTGCAGAAGCATGGGTGTGAGTACGAGGTACTTGGCCAGGGATCTAGAGATCAATTTTGCAGTCGGCCATTTTGTATCGGTTCGGTTTTGTGTACAAGAGGCCATCGTTCTTCTGGGGATAATAGCAGGAAAATCGTAGCAAAAACGCAAATGTTAATGACAAGACATGGTCAAGCTCAAGTGAATGGAGAAGTGATTTATTTGTTTTCAATTTATTTATTTTTCGATTGTTAAAAAATTTTGCGCAAGTATTATTTTGTTCATTACAGACTGTTTGCTACCCTCTGGAAAAAGGGTTAGACTTGAGTCCCCCACCCTCGGAAATTTTAGCCTCTGACCCCCCCCCCCCCCCCCCATCCCCCTGGGAATTTCCAATGACCTTCCGTTGGAGGGGCATGGATATTTTCTGGAACTACACACTGAATTTTAAACGATTTAGTTGTCCATGTGAAACACTGCTTGTCTTGGTTCAGGCTTTGCCATATATCACACAGGTTATACAAATCACAAAGTGTGTTGATTTCTTGGATGACAGCTGATTTTCTAGATACAGGTTTTCTGCCTCTTGTGTCATTTGAGGTGAGTGCGCAGTTGGAGTCTCCTCCAATTACAGTTGTATCTTGCGCGAATTCCTCTAGTTATTGGGTTAGTCTTTTGAAAAAAGCAACTTGTTGGGCGACATCATTTGGTGCATAAATGTTGATGAGAACAATAACATTCTCTTCCAGTGACAGTTTTAATATAATGAACCTTTCTTGTTTGTCTGGAATGACTTTTTCGACTTTCAAATTCACAGAGAGGTTAATTAGTGTTATGACACCTTTACTAAGGTTTGTGTCGTGCCTAAAGAAAGCTTTGCCACCCCATTTGTTTTCCCAGATAGGTTCAAGATCTTTGGAGCAGTATGATTTTTGCAAAAATATAACATGATGATTTTGTTTGTGTAACCATCGAAAAGCGGTTCAGCATTTGATTGATTTATTAAGACCTAACATTTAGTGACAGGCATTTTAGGTCAAAAGCATTGGCCGCATTGACTGTGTTCATTTTGTTGGTGGTTTAAAGGAACACAAGCCAGGCGGAGTGATAAATAAACACCGATTTCTTCTGACGGAATCTTGTTGACTCGTGACAAAGTGGGACAAAAAATCGTTTAACTTTTTCGCTGTTTGGCTGCTGCATGAATGTGAACAAACGAAAAAAGCAGACGGTTGTTTCAAGCAAAGCGGGTTGGTGTAACATGTAAAGTAAAGGAAGTGTAGCATAATAAACTTAAAGACTACAACTGCATAGCGCTTATATAAAAACATGAACAAAAAGGAAAATTTGATACTTAGCTTGATGAGATAGAGCCATTGACCTGGCTTAGTTTTGCTCAATTTTTGTCGTCTTTGAATGTCGTAAAATTTAATATGTTGAAATAAGTTATTTAATAAGTCAGCAAATTAGGTAGGAGCTACTTGATACTTATACTGGAATATTTGAGATTTGCATGTTTTTCTATTCATGCAGTGCACATTTTAATCAAATTTAATTACAGAACAGAGAAGTCAAGTGAAAATAAAACAATACATCTCTAAATTACTGTATGAATTGGAATGTAACGTAACGTGAAAAATATAACAAAGGAAAGCAGAAGTCCAGGAACTGTGAACTGTAAACATTTTTTTCACATGGCTGCTTCAAAATAAATGTAGTGTTTTAGACTGCAGTAAACTGTTTGTTTTGACTTGTCATGTATTGACAGACTTGGTTCAAGTTATTGAGGGTAAAATCATATAGAAAATGACCAGAAGGGAAATGAAAATTGCTGCGAGTTAGCGGGAGGTTCGAGTTTTCAAGGGTTCGAGTTACCGAGGGTAAAATTACAGTAAATGTATGATGGAAATCCAGGGGAAATCGACTTTGGTACGAGTTAGCGTGACGTTTGAGTTTGCGAGGGTTCCAATTATTGAGAGTCGACTATAATTATCATCATTTAAGAAGTTGTGCTTATGAATTATTTTTATTCACAGCTTTATCCGGCTTGCTGACTACCTGATAGTAAATACCATGCACGTCCTTGCAGCAAACTCGGTAGCCACTCTGCTCAACTATCTAGAGGAACAATTGCAGCACACACCCAGCCCCTTGCAAATCCAGGGAACAACTGAAGAGACAGGGTCAGAAGGAGAGAAAGCTGAGGGAGAGGGTGTGGAGCAAAAGGTATTTTTTGTACTGTTACCTACTAATGCAACACAATTTATTCTTTGAGAAGTGAAACAGAACAAATTTCTTAAATCTGGAATCAAACAGTGTGGAATTTTCAGCACAAGCTGCCACAAGAGTTTTCTCAAAGTTCATGCCCAAACACTGGCAAAAGTAAGATGGCTGACAACAGTTTAATCCAGCATTTTTCAGTTGTTCTATAGAACAATTAAATACGATACTGTTAGAGCTTCAATACTTGCATCAAAATTGCTTCTATGCCAACTCTCCTAGATTATCTGGGAGTCTCCTAGCATTTTCCAGATGTTCAGTTAGTTGGAGCACAGCACAAAAACAGCGCACGAAAAAATTAGAAAAGCGCAATGAGATGAAGCGAAAAAATGCCTGTGGGCAAACTTAACAAAAGGTTCTTCCACCTACTTATAGACCACCCACAGGGACCCAATACTTAGAGACTAAAACATATCTTGCAATAGAAATGAGCCTAAACAATAGTATAAACACAGCATGGCAAATCACAGCTAGGTGTCAAACTCTGCAAAGCAAAAGGTCTAGATACCAAAAACAGAATGACAAATGTACAGATGTCATGAACTGTATTCACACACAATCTCGCACTTTTCGGTTCTTTACGGCTTCTTCCTCAATACCTACTACCATTGCTGCAACTCCTATTTTGTTCAACTGTTCAACTTGGTCTTTCATTGTGGCTACGAGAGCTAGACAAACCAGAATGATCGTGGAGAGAGCGCCGTCTGTTCCATTCATCGAAGACATTACTCATGGAAAGAGTTGAAAGATTAAACTCTTTCCAAAACCAGTGGGAAGGCAAAGACATCTTCCATTGACTATATTTTTTATGCAATCCTTCTGTTCTTCATGAAGGCACTCCACTTGGGGAAAATCTTTTAGCGTGTTGTTTATCGTAGATTTGAACACCGCGTCATCTCTGTCAGTAGTGCTTGAGTGTTGACAAATTGAAAATCTGTCATAATTGACAAATCAGAGGGTACACCAGATCCTGGTGTACCGGAGCAACCTTTTGTTAAGTTTGCACACAGGCGTTCTTTCGCTTCCTCTCACCACACTTTTTTTATTTCTTTGCATGCCGTTTTTCGTGCTGCGTCCCAACTAATTGAACACCTGGGAGTGGCTAGGAGTCTCCCAGATACAGACTGAATCTCCTGGTCTCCACTACAGGTCTCCAAATCTCTTGCCACGCCAGGTTGTTTGAAATCTGGTTAATGCTAACCCAGGATTCAAAGCTTACAGAAGTATTAAATATGTGTTTTGTATTTAAAACAAAAACATGAACAATATAAGTTTACAGAAAACCTCACCAAAAAGTTACAAAACTGAAATCAAAATTCCCGCTAATCCTGGGTTAGCTTAAGGTGGCCGAACACAGTTTTCATGCGCGCTTTTGCTGACACAATTCAGTGCGCGCACAAGGATTGCAAAAACAAACATGCCGTCAATAGAGCGATCATTTTATTTACTCAACACCCGCAGTATCTATGCTATTTTTCTCTATAATTGAACACAACGTATTGATGGCTTTAGTCTTTTATTAAAAAGATATGTTAGAAAAAGTAACGATGTAAACAACCCAGCAATTGTCAGCTTTTTCTTTCCTACTGAAAGAACCCAGTTAAATGCAGCGCATGCGTAGTAAGTCAAAAAAGTGCGATTGAATGAATATTGCACTCTCGGAAATACGCCTATTTCTCAAGAACCACTCATTAGAATTTCACGAAATTTGGCACAAAAATTCTTCAGGAAATAAGTAACTGGAGTATCGGAAATAATTGAACTTTAACAAAGGAAATTCTAGATATTCCAGTGAACCTTCAACAAGGGATAATTAAAGATCTCTCTGTTAAATTATTAGCAAAATGGTGTTAACTGGTGAGAATCGTTACAAACTTGTTGCATGCAAATTATAAAGAAAATCTAATGACTAGATTTTCTGCAAATAAACAAAACCGATTTTAAAGGCCTGTTTACATCTATTCATGTTGCCATGGCAATGACACATACGTCAGCTTCACGATTAAAAAACCAAAGTTTATGTTGTTAACTAACTTGTGGCCATTTTTGAGGACCGATAGATCAAGGATTTTAGAGAAAAGGTGAATGAAACACAGGCATCAATAACTGTGTTCAGCCACCTTAATCACTTAATGAACAACCTGTCCCTGGACAGTATGAAGGAAAGTGCACATTTTTCACATATTTTGACTGATTTTAGACACTTGATGCATTTTACTGCTTAAATTGGGGGAGGTCTACTTTAATTTGAACAATTTTTTTAGGGTCAAGAAGGTATGAAAATAGACCTTTCTTGCATTCTGATGAACAAAGGTGCCAATTTGAGGGCAGTGCACAATGTACATGTGTATATGAATATGTCCACTACAGTCTGGTTTTGGTGCTATTGTTTGTGTGACCTGAAGTTGAATGCGGGAAAGGTGTATTAGTAATCTCTTGGATTTCACAGCATTTAGGTTGGCATCTTTATTATTGATTTGTATCAGCACGTCAAACTTCAAGTTTTAACAAAGCTTTAAAAATTTGCACTGGTGGCGGTCATGAGCCACCTTAAATTTTAAAGTTTCATTCTAGCATGTTGAGCCACAATGTTGTGGGGTCACTGAACTCGGGTTTTTTTTCATATTTCTACAAAATGAATTGAATTCATGAATGTAAATGCACATGTAATTCAATTCAGTTTAATTCATTTGTTTACACTGTAAAGGGCATTTACACACATTTTATATGGAAGAGTAATGGAAATATATTGTAGTACATATAAAATATTGAACAATTAGACCCGTGGCTCTTGAGGGCGAAGGGTCTAATTGTTTTAGTATCACCCAACTAGTCGAACAGAAAAGGCAATAATAAAGTTGGCGAATGCAAGTTGAAGAAATATTTATTTGGGAATGTAACGAAAGAAAGCATCACACTCGATTGCGCCAATTTCACTACTCGAGGACTATTAGTAATAGTCCCCTAGTAGCGTAGCCAATTAAAATGCATGATTTGCATTAGTCCACTAGTTGGGTGATACTAATAAGAAATATTAGCTGTAAAGAAATAAAATTCATATGTGGGCATTGACCAATGTAAGCAGCTGTAGTAGTGTACCATTTTGGTACAATTTTTGCTTTACTGATTTTGTATCCATATGAAGGAGTAAGGTACTAATAGAAATCCCTTATGGCTGGTGTAGTTTAGAAATGTCATGCAGAGTAATCTTGTCTGGTTTCCATTTTCATTTATTCAGATGCCTGACAATTAGCAGGACCAATACTAGTGATTATTAGAATGTGTAAGCTACAACATACCCTTTAGTTGGTTACTGGCAACTATAGCATGTTTCTTCTTTGTATCAGGATGAACAAGGTGAACTTCATCCACTGTACACAACAGAGCTGCTTCTAGAGCCTCAAGCACTGCTATTTTCCCCTGGATTAGATGACTTTCAAGATGGACTGGGAGAAGTTATCAAGAAATTTCAAGATGCTGTCCTTAGTGTACAAAACTTGGTGCCTGATACTTACTTTGACGCATTTACTCAGTAAGTTTAAATCATACCAAATCTCAGGTGCACTTAAAACTAGTGCAGGATGGCTGATTCTCTAGAAAGTTAAGTCAGAGGAGAATGCTTTGTAGTAGATGGCACTGAATATTTTCCCAGCTACCTGAATTAAAAATGACAGACTATTTTTTGGGTTTCTATCAGTGGCACATGAAGCCTTTATTTCATGCCAAAATCATCATGTCTTAAGAACGTAACGTTACTGAGTGCCATAGCTGAGAAACCCAGACCTAACCATACCCAGGTTCAACACGGTAACTCACGGCAAACACAGCCTAAGCTATCTAAAGCCTAAACCATTGGCAAAGCTGAGTGAAGACCTTAGAAAGTTAGAAACCCTTAACAAATTAAAAACACGGCCAAGAACAATGAACCTGACAGAATTAATTAGCAAAAATTGCAATAATTGTCTTTTATGTTCTAGCTAACTAAAGTCAGTCATTCATTCATTCAAGTTAATTTTGAGAGTTTGGTTGCTACAAAATTATGTGCCGAGAGTAGTTCAGACTTTGGGGATTGCCTAATTGAAAGGCCGTATGCAAGAACGTCCCCTAGATTTTTCGGCCATTTTTGAAAGTGCATAAAACTAGCTGAATTTTGGCATGTGGGCTTCGTTTCACCTGAGAAACACTGCTCTGAAGTTTTTTTCGCTGGGTTGCTTTTCGTTCTCGAGAAATAACGTATGCAAAAAAGGCACACAGGTTGGAAAAACCGAGTGGTTTATTGCGTACGCAATATCTCGAGAACGAAGTGAACTTTAATACGAAAACTACGGGACATTGCTTAACTTACCTGAACGAAACTGCATGCGAAATTTGGAGCATTTTCGACAAAGTTCACTTTTGATTAAAATACCTGACGCCCTTTTCCCGCCGAGTCCTTCAAATAAACGAAGCCGGGCCTTTGTTATGATAAACAGAGCCGATCCTTTGTTATAATAGCCAAGCCAAGCCTTTGTTATAAGTCGAAGTCTCGCCTCGGTTTATTATAACAAAGGATCGGCCCGCCGCGACCGCAAGGACTTTGATTTTACTTAGAAACCAGCAAAATGTCAATTTCACGCAGTTTATATAAGCTCAAATTTGTTGATTTCAGGTCAAAAGTGCTTAAAATGTTGACTCATGTTAACGCGCGACGGCAAGGATGTTGATTTCTCTTAGAAAGCAGCAAAATGTCAATTTTACGCAATGTAAAAGCTCAAAAATGTCGATTTTAGGTCAAAAAAGGTTTAAATGTTGATTTCATGTTAACCCGTGACAGAAGGGATGTTGATTTCACTTAGAAAACAGCAAAATGTTAATTTCACGCAGCGTATAAACTCAAAAATGTTGATTTCAGGTCTAAATAGGTAAAAATGCTGATCTCACGTTAACGCGTGACGGCAAGGATGTTGATTTCACTTAGAAAACAGCAAAATGTTAATTTCACGCAACTTATAAGCTAAAAATTGTTAATTTCAGGTTTAGATAGGTAAAATATGGCGGCCGGAAAATAGTGTTAACATCAGGAACTTACTTTGGTTATCTGGGACAATGATTATCTGCACTGAACAAATAAACATCAAATAAGCACTTTTCCAAATACAGCAACGTCTTAAATGGCTAAAAATCACGAGATAAATACATATTTTTCGACAAACGCGATCGTAGCTTTATGTCACGCACCGCCTAACAGATTAAAAAATTTTAAAACCCTTCTGCGCAACGTACGGGTCTCCATACATCTGCATGTCCGCTGATTCCAGAAGTTCAAAACACTACAAATCATGCCAATATGAAATAAAATCAACGCAACCTGGATCACAGATCTATGTTACAATCGATCGCTACTTGTTGGCCATTATTATCTTTAAATGAAAAAAGCCGAAACAATCTAGTTACCAGTTCGAGGAACGCGATCGCAATGCATGCTGGGAAGGGTCTTTACACCTCGTGCGCGGGAAAACATGGCGGTCGATACAAGGCAAATTTTATTACTCTAACACCAGTTCTCGCTTTCCAAACTTTGACACTAGCAACGCTTGGCAAATGGGCCACAACTCACGAGAGGGTATTTTTCTTGGGCAAGAACTGCTCTTGGACTTTGCTGCCTGGCTCGATCTGACTTCGAACGCCGATAACACGATTACGGTATATCAGCTACCTTAGAAGTTTCAGAACACATTTTGGTTCTTTAAAACGTGCTGATGACTTACGGGTTTATCGAGGCTTTATGATCCCTCTCAACCACCAGGCAGGCATACAAGGTACTTTAACACAATGCTTAAGATATTAGTTGACAGAGCTCTAATGCGGCACATCTCTTTTTTGTTCGATGGTATTTCGTTTGCCGCTCGATCGATTCACGTGTTGTGTTTACGTCACAATAACCGATGTAAACAATCTGTTCCCACATTTCCGCTCTATATACTATTTTCCTTTGACTTTAAGACAGCTAAAATTCAGTGGAATACACTACAAACAGTCTGCCTGTTTGCTGTTCAACAAAATAATAAGGTTTCTTTTGTTTTTTAACCGCGCGGCCATGGGCCGAGCGCGGTTCTAGGTTTACCCGTGGTTTATTTTTTTTTTTTTTTGTCGGTGACCAGACACAGACCTCCACTCGGCCAAATTCCGAGTCGCGCAACGTGTGATGTTTTTTCCGCCAGAAGCTGTTAAAACATTAATACACGGATAATTTTACGGATATTGTTTCCTTTGTTGTGGGTAAAATATATTTTCTTTTGGTTTTATCGAAGCGTTGGATTCAAAGGGATTAATAAATATGCTAAAAAAAGGTATTACGTCAGCCATGGAATGCGTTAACGTTGCAGCTTTCACTTTCGCTACGTGACTAATAAGATCGTGTTTACTTTGGAAGTTTATTTCGCCAGGAGCGACGGTCATTAATTTATTTGCAAGTTTGCGAGTATTTCTTGTGGTTTTAGGCAAATGAAGTAAATTCTTTGGCTCTTTCATCGCAGCGAGTTCATAGATCGGAAGGAAAATGAAATATTTGCAAGCCAAGCAAAGAACATGTCAGGACATGCAATGATTACATCATTGGTAGGGAAATAACCACCGTACTAAAGATAGCTATCGATAACGCAATTCTTGAATTATGTGACTCGTGTGACTTCTTTGCTAGCCCTTTACTCAAGGAAAATATTAAATTTAAACTTGACTTTTAAGAAAGAAAGCTGTTGTTAATAGTGTTCGTATCTTCATGCCCATACATAGCCCAAAGAAAGTTCCAGATTAACACTATTACGTCATCGCAGATTTCGCAACGGCTACGACTGATGGTGCAATAGTACAGTCTGTGTTGATCAAGTGATGTGATGTCTACAGTAATCAATGAATCATCAAGGATTACTTTCGAATGTACACTGCGTTGCAACTGTAGTGCTAAGAAAATAGTTAAATTTTAAAAGCACGGTTTTAAGATCTAACAGATCTTCTTGTTTGTTCAACAAAAGATCTCCAAAAGATGCCACTTGGAAAACTGAGCTTTTTGCATACGTTATTTCTTGAGAACGAAGAGCGCCCCAGCCAAAAAAAATTCAGAGCAATGTTTCTCAGGTAAAACGAAGCCTACATGCCAAAATTCAGCTATTTTTGAACACTTTCAAAATGGCCAAAAAATCTAGGGGACGTTCTTGCACGCGGCCTTTCAATTGTTTTAGTCTTAAGCTGAATTTAAAATGATTAGCCTGGAGAGGTAATGAAAAGGTACCAGTAAAGAGAACTCATAAAACTTAAAGATTTTTTTACGTTTAAATTTCTTATTAATCATGAAAAATCATGATAATAACTCAAAATAAGCCAGGCAGTAATTAGCACGTTCAGGATCAGTAGACAGCTGGTTACTGGTGCTTACAGAGAACATATGGCCTATTTAATAATGCCGCATCCTCTGAGAATGGAACAGATTGTTAACAAAAAATTACAGATTTTTTTCTTTCTTGTGAACACCATCAAAATGAGGTACAATGTAGCTTAAAATCTCAAGCTGAGAATTTCAAATGTGCAGTTTTTTTAGGGCTGTCACCAGTAATAAATCCTTGGAAATTCCCTTCTCTTGGTAAATGGTTGTAGATTAAAGAAAATGACCATCAACAGTAAGGAACTGATGGTGTGTTCTTACATCGTGTAGGCCATTTATCAACGGTAAAGTTGAGGAGAAAACTGCTGGTGATGGGCCAAGCTTAGCTACAATGTTTGAAGATGACAGACACCTTCAGGGAATTATACAGAGTATCAAGGTTTGTAATTTAAGCTTGCTGCGATGATTGACTCAGACGGCACTTTATGAAAATATAATTTGAAATGTTTTCACAGCTGTGTGGCAAGAGTTTTTGCCCAATGTAGAAATATTTTGTAAAATATTATACTTATTCTTCAGATTTAACAATTAGGCAATGTAACAGCAGTGTAGCAGTTTGGTTAAAAAATACTCGCGTTAAACTGACTGCATTCCAGTTATTCTTCCTCTTTGTCTTTTCAGGATGCCATCTCATCAGCATTTGATTCTGCCTGGCAGTATGCCAGTACCTTTGAACCTTATCGCCAGTTTTACCAGGAGAATGAGAGTTTGGATCTGGATGCCATCAGACAGGAAGAACATGGTAATACAAACTATTATGCATGCTGTGCTGTATGTGGTGATTCATTTACTGATTACTTAATATGGAGGAAATGAAGTTTTTTTTATGAATTGATTACCTTTTACATGCAATTAACTGCTTGCCTCTTTTTGCTAATTGTCTAAATTTAGATGTTACATTCTTCTCTGAATCATTGGACAAATACAACAGTGAGCACGAACAAGCAGTTGGCATCCTGGAGCAAAGGCCAATTGGCATGATCCTTGTTGACTGCAAGAAGCTTAAGGAAGTTCTAATTCCATCCCCCTTGAAGTGTTTGGAAGTTAGTAAATTAGCTTGTACATACATACTTACTTTATTCATCCCAAAAGGGCTTTTCAAAATAAATATATAATGTTGCTCTCAGAATTACCTCAAGTGAAGTTGGAAACAAAAGGTGGCAAAGAGATCTTTGCACTGCCAGTTGAACCTCGATAGCAGTAAGTACAATACCTTGATTAGTTAAGAGCACAGATTTCATTTTTGATGGGTACAGGTGAATTTGTGAATTAATATATTGTTCAGAGTTCTATATTATTTTAAAAACGGTTCATTTCATTTGACAGTTATTTTAATTATTGTCATTTGACTCCTTTACATTCTTTTTATCTTTTCTTGAGTCAAGGCTCAACTATGTAGTAATGTCTGAGAAAAAAAAATCAAATTGAGAGATGTCCTTCTATTTCCATTTCTGACAATTATATAAGAAATCACAATCACATACAAGGTCTGTTGTACTTTTGTGATAGGTTATAAATGACATTTTACCCAAGTTGGCCAAGAAGAGAACTGATACACTGATGGAATTCTGTCAAGATGCCCAGTTTAAACTGGAAGCCATTCCCAGCAGCACAGTAGAGTATGTTGAAAGCCTCACATTTCTTGACACCATTCAAGAGAAAGTAAGTCTCTATTTATTAAGAAGGTACAATGTAGAAGGCCTTGGAATTTTGTTTCCTTGTAGGAAAGGCCTTTCAGTTACACTTGTCACTGTATGTATAACCTCAAACTCTTTTATACCATCCCAGAATTAAGTATAGTAGTTTTGTTTTTGGTAATTATCAATTTACTGTACTCTAAATAGGTTGATGATATTGAACGAGATGCCACTGTTGTCAAAGAGCTGTACGACTTGATTGAGACATATAAAGTCCCAACACCACCTGAAGATCTTGCTGTGTACCAGGTATTAATGTTGACTTATATTAAAGCTTATGTACTTACTGTATGACCTGTAAAATAAACTGTTTTGTGTATTCTTTCTGACTTTCCATGTGTAGACTTATGTTTATTTATGTTCCAAAAAGGTGGAAAATTGAAAGATGTTGACTGGGTTAAATTGTAATTCTCAAGTCATGCAATTCTATAAAGGAGTACTTGGACAAATTAGTTAAACAACCTACATGCATGCATTTTATATAGACTCAGTACAGGTAAAGGCACAAGCTGACTTGATTTCATCTACTTGCAGACTCTAAGACCAACTGTCACAGCTGTCCGTAATGTCATTGACAAGTCACTGGCTGAGAGGGATGCCAATATTGACAAGATGTGCACACATATTGATAAAGATATTGTTACCCTGGGCAAAGAAGTTAAAGAAGTGAAACAAAAAGCACAGGTATACACAGCATACATGTACATAAATATAGAATATTATATTACAGCCATTTACCTTTAAATGATGCCAGTATGGTAGAATATTTTATGGTATGTTTATATAAATATTGTAAGCACTTTGTCTTTATGAATTCTTCAACAAGATGACTATAGATTACTGTATAGTTACTGTATTAATTAACAATAATTGAGCAAAATCAACGTTCTCCAAAAAAGGAAGATGAAAAGAAATGGAAAAATACAGTTGGATTTTTTTTTGATTTGGTATTACTTAGGGTGCAGTTGAACCCCTATTAACCCATTGACTCCCATAACCACCCACGAGAAAAACCCCTTCAATTTCCCGTGCCGCCCGTAACTGCCTGAAAAAAAGCATGTGTGGCAAATAGCCTTTCATACCCTCCCTGAAGACATTTTGATTTTCAGAATCGACCTTCAGTGCAGGTTATTATGGTGTGCTGCGGGCCAAATCTACAAACTCCAAAGGCCTTGTTTTCATTCCTAACACAGAGAAAATACTGCTTTGGGATTTAAAATAGAAAAGAAAAATACAAATTAATGTTTAGGTGGCCTCAGAATGGAAGATCAAGAAATACAGAGTCCTCAAACCTTTCTGGTGAAGAATTTTTCCTTCCTTCAACGGCCGCAAAAACATGACAATCCGTGCACTTTCAAGTGAGTTTTGAATACAGATCATGGACTTAAAGCAGCTTCCTGGACTTAAGAAAACAAAAATGGCAATGTACATTATTGCTTTGAAGTAAAATTCAACTTTTGGAACGATTGGTAATGCCATAGCTGATAAAATGACTGCAAAAGTGGTCTGGAGAAACTCAGAGCTTTGGCTTTGGGCTGCATGAAGAATTAATGTAATTTGAACACATGGTCGTGTAGCGAAGCACGCCTGCGAAATTTTTTTAACATTTTTTGCTTTTAAATATGTTTCTTCACCTTGGCTTGAATGAAAATTTATTGTTATTGAACCTCCTTTCGTATTTCTTTCATTTGGTGCCCTGTTTAGGGGAATTTTAGGTTTTAAAAGTGAACAGTATTTTTGCACGCTGGATTTCTGCATATTTAATTTACGGTGACCTCCGCAGTTTGTTTGATTAGTTTATTCACTTCGTTCAAATATATTTTTTGGAGTCTTATTCAGCTATTAAAGAACTGTCAAGAAAGGAACTAAGTGGTCATTAATTTAGCATAGTTGAAATATGATTGATCTCAAAATAATTAGCTTGTTTTTGTCGTCTTTTTGACTTACAACTTTAATCTTTCTTTCGCAGCGCTGTAGTATTTCATCACACAGCAAATAAATTATTTGATTTCGTGATTGAAAATTGGTTTTTTTACATGTGACTTTGGCGTTTATTTTCCATTGTTTTCTCAAATGCTAACCGTTATATTACAAGAATGGAAATTCTGTTGTATTTGGTTTCAAATTTGTCCTCCGAGTCCATTATAACTCATTTTCGCATATTCAATTTTCTCAGCTTCTGTTGGGCATTTTGTCGCACGGCAAAGAAATAGAAATAATTTCTTGTTTTCTCATAAGTTTTAAACATCAAGTTGAGTTCTTTTTGTTGATATTTTTTAATATTTTGGCCCTTCATTTATTCAACTTAAAATAAACGATGTCTTGAAACCTGATCTTGTGTGTGGTTACTGCGCATATGGTGTATTTTTAGCACTCGTGCTCGTTCTGAAATGTTAAAAAATCGCCAGGAACTTAGGGGTGGGTTGCGTGCAATTTCATTTGTGAGTCAATGGGTTAAGTGGCCACCCTCAGGGAAAGGGGAGGTGGTCAGTTAATAGGGGTTTGTGCACCTGGAATATTTCACCATTGGGTTAATTTCTCAGTGAACATGGAGTCACATCAAGACAATAAAGCTTTAAAGTCAATCGTTAAAGCGCAGTTAATGGAGCGTGACGCTATTTACGTACAGTCACTAGCTTACTGTTGTTAAACGTAACACAATAGAACTGTTACGCGTTAGAACATTATAGAAGTCTTTCTTGTCTAGTTTAAACAATATTCATAATAGCCTTTCACGTATACATGTTGCAACAACATCCAGTTTAACTATATCATGCTTTTTGTATGGCTAGTCTTTTAAATAGCCCCATTCTTGTTTCGTTCAAGGCCGCATGGACTCTGTATGTTTCATGGTACACAATTTTATATTGGTTTAAACCTAGACATCAGTCTACCGATAAAAGAGGCTTAGCTTGGACTTTAGCATCATTCGCTCGTTATATCACTACTGTAACTTTTAGTTAGCCCTCGAAATTGTAACTCCCACCCTTCCCTCCCTTTGGAGGTTTATTGTCGTTGTTCATTAATATAAATAATAAACTGTGGTTCACCTCTCGTGCCACACTATCGGTTAAGTCTTGCAGTGACTTCCCCAAGCTTCATTTTCACTAATTTAGTGGCGCTATTTAACGCTCTTTTATGCCTCTTCTTGTCCGATCCAGCACGTGCTGGCGGAGTCGGCTCGTAGTGCTGGGGAGATAAGTAAGGCTTGAGAACTGTCTACACTCTAGCACGATGCTGACGGGAGGTCAGCTTGTAGTGCCGTTTAGAGTTACGCTACTAGGACGCGCAAGCTTTTGGCCTCGCCGACTTGTCCGATCCAGTGCAGATTTAACCGCTGGGGAGATAAGTTTGGCATTTGGTCACGCAATGGAAGTTTGTCTGTCACGCCGATTGCGGAGCGGTGTTCCCCCCTTTACGCCATAGAACGCGTGTTTATTGCTTGTGTTTGTCGGGATAATTAAAGCATTACTCCCTAGGAACTGCAACATTAATCATGATAAACGTGTGTTTGAATGTTTTTATCACATGTCACCTTCTATTCTATACTCTTATCTGTCATCGCCTTTTCCAAAAAAAGCTAAAGTACAGTATTTTTATCTTGGAAAATATTATTTTCCAGCATGTAGTGTTGGAACGCTATCACTCCATTACTCCTTCACTCCTTCACTGGGTCACTCCTTGTTATGCATTTGGAACCCCAGGAGAACTCCCATTTGAAAAGGTCAGGAATGCTTGTCAGAAAATTTGAATTTAACTCCTAAAGGAGACTAATGTGGGCATTGCTTGAGCTTTATTAGACCTCCAAGAGATAAAACTTAAAACGGAATAGGTTCCAACCTGCCCGACTCGTGTACTTGAGAGATCAGCGGAAATCAAGCCTGAAAACAGAAATTAAATGATAGAGTTTCTTTTATTATTTCTTTGAGTGGATACTTTGACTGCTAAAAATGTTGATGTTTCATCATCAATATCCTAAGTGAGACCAGAATCCTTGATTTGTACCCGAGGCGACAAGCTTCCCGACATTTTCATATAGAAGTCTTTCCCGGGTTTTGAACTTCCGTTGTCTAAGTCCATTTTGCAGTCGCTTGCACCATGTCAAGTTAGCTATTCCTTTGAATTCCTGACACAATTACTCAATATCTTACCACAGAAATGATCTACATTGAATAGATTTTCACACATTTCAATAGCTCATTTCCCAGAGGGGTCCACTTATACAGGTTTAACCATACTCGATTGCCAAAAAAGATGTTGAAAATCACAAAATTGATGAGCTGTATGAATTTTCAAATGATTTAAGCCACGATTAAAAGTTTTAGATGATCAGCAGACAAGAGAATTGAGGAGAATTCGAACAACATGTTAGGCTATTATTTATACATTATACACGGTATACCATATTGTAAATAAATACACATACATAAATACATACATAACAAGTTATGTTGAGAGACTACTCTCAGTTTAATACAGGTCTGTTTCGTAGGCTAACATAAAGCTAGCCTACTCATCAGTTAGTTTCCACATACACTGAAGCCTACTAAGAAACACATCAACAATATACCACGCAAGATGCGATAAACCATTACAGCAGGCGGTTACAAAACATCATAATAGACCGTTACAATCAATCGTTGCATGTTCGAATACACTTCTTAAATTTTGAAACTTATGCATGAGCTTTAAACACGTCAATGTTTCAAGTGCCAACATGCGCGTGCTGGGAAAACGAAATGCAGTTAGTTAACCATATCTTAGAATGAACTTTTGTCAGTGCTGGCATGTAGAAATTAGTTCATTTCGTTTGTTTAATGTTGCCAGTTCCGGTTTGGCAATGATGAAGTGCTTCTCTGTCGTGCATAGGTCACATTGTTTCGTCAGATTCAAGTAGGGCTTCGCCTTGGCAAGGATCTTCCATTTGATGGTGAAGTGTTGTTGTTTGCTTTTAAGCTGCCAGATGTGTTTGCTAAGTTCTGGGTCATTCTTGCACGTTTCATTTTTGAACGACACCTGATGGTTTCTAAACCTTGCTTTGAATTCTGTGGCTGTAAGCCCTACATAGGTTTTGGTTCTGTTCGTAGATGTCACCTTGGCCTGATAGATGATTCCTTTAGAAAGGCAGTTTCCCTCTAAGGGGCATTGGTCCTTCTTCCTGCAGTTGCATGTCATTCCGGCTTGGTCTTGTGCCAGTTGTGCCGAGATCTTAAGAACAGTTTGGTTATGTCCAGTTATAATTTGTTGTACGTTTGGCATGCAACTGTAGCTCAGTTTGAGTGTATTTCTGTTGAAGATTTTCCTCAATTTGTGGCCAGCAGGGAAGCATTTATCTACTAAGCACAGAAACTCTCTTCCTATGTTGCTCTTGACATTTTTGTTGTACGGCAGATTAAACCAGATTTAATCAGGTGCACTAACCATTTAGAGCGTAGATGGACTTAAAGGGTAGATGGTAGAGCATAGATTGAAGAGAGTAGCTGGTAGAATGTAGGAAGTAGAATGTATCTATGGTAGAACATATAGCGCAGAACGTAGAGCATACAGCATAGAGGGTAAACTCAATACAGAATTGTACTTTAAAAAGATTGTTCAAATACTGTAAACGGTAATAACACTAAACATTCTCCATGCACTTTAATATTTGCTACAATAACTGTAAGCCTCTATGCCCGTACATAGAACCGTAGAGTGTAGAGCGTAGATGGTAGAGGGTAAACTCAATACAGAATTTTAAATTGAAAATTATTAAAACCTTGTAAACCGTTATAACACAATTAATAGCACTGTAATATATATGAGATATATGCAAGGAATATGCTACAAATTGAAATCAAATGTTATGGAATAGGCAGGTAACCATAGTAACAATGTACAACTACGGTAAAAGCTAGGAAGTAGGAGGTAAAGTATCTTTCCAATGCTTAGGAGGAGACTGGTGACAAAAGCGTAGAGTCGTAGAGCTCTATGAAAATCTCTACGCCAAATCGAGCTTCATAAAACGGGTGCCAGTGGGATGGTGAAGTAAATTAATTTTTCATTACTGGCATAAAAAAGTCAGCTGCTTTTTTGCTACATTCCACCAAAGAAAGACTTTCAAAGAATTTTGCCAACATTCAAAGAGAACACCAAGAAGGGAATTCTTCAAATTTTGTTTGCATTGCTATTGGACAATACTGCAGTATTTAATAGATATGTAATTGTTGTGTTAATTACTACATTATCTCATCAACTGGTATGTTCATACTGCAGGACCCCAAGATCTTAGACTCCAGCTCCCAGTCAGATGACATTATCCAATACCTTGGAGCTCTCTTAGAGAAAATGGAAAACCTGAACAATCTGGCATTCACTTTCAAGTCATACCAAAAGAACTTTAAGGTACTGGTACTAATCCAAATCTTCTGCTGTGGACACTGTATTTAGATACTTGTATGTTAAGTAATAGCCATCATTGCCTTGTGATAATGTGACTTGGCATTAGGCTAACTCTCTGAATGTTTGAACAAGGTGTTTTCTTGCACTCAGTAACAAAAGAGAACTCTTTGTTAACTTAATTTTACAAGTTGCATGAAGTGGTTGTCTTTGTACGTTTATTTCTGTTGGAATGTTATAAGACAATTGTTCATACTTTTGCCTGTGCATCATTGAGTTATAACACCTTTGAAGTTTGGAGAGCGTTCAAGAAGCTAGAACTTTTGCTTCTTTTCTGCTCTCTAGACCTTCTGAGTGCATCGTAATTTGATGATGCATGCTAAAGCATGAACTGATTATTAAATAATTATTGGTAAACATACCACAATAAACATGTTCCTAATGGATCAAAATATTAATGTTGCATGATTTGTTATGCAAACTTTCATAACCAAAATAGAACACAGTTGGTATTGTTTTATTGAGCCTTTAAAACTATTCACAATAAGTTCAAACAAGACTTTACATGAGGATTTTGCTAGACATGTTCATGTGGCAACTCAATACCAACTATGTTCAACTTTGAGTGCAAACCTTTGCCCTTCAATCCATGAAACTTAACGTGAATTATCAAAACTCATCCAACATTTGATAACCAGTTATTTTTATGAGTAATGCTATTTCATTGCATGCTCATACTTTAATGGAACAGACATTATCTACAAGAAAGAACATGCCTTTTCATTAAAAAAAGGTGTAGAACTTAATAGATGTCCAACAGTAGAAATTAAATGTAGGCATGATGATAAATGTGAATGCAGCCATAACACTGCCGAAAAAAGACCTGAAAAAATTTACGTGAGCTGAGTATTTCTTCCACGGAACATAAAGGCTCAACCCACAAACAACTGCTCTCATGTGGCTTTCATAGCTCAGTTAGGAGAACATGGCACTGGTGATGCAAAGGTCGTGGGTTTGAATCCCGTTCAAAGGCTGAAAATTTTTTCAGGTCTTTTTTTCATTTTTTTAATTAAATAAGAACTTGAAGCATTCTTAGTTGGATAGAAAAGGGGCGAAAGTTTTAGAATCTTTTGGTAAACAGTCTTTTGCTTTCCTTAGGTTGAGGTAGCTAAGTTTGAAGAACTTGAAGAAGTTCACGCTGAGTTGAAGCTGAAGCAAGCACTATGGAACTCACTTGTGGAGTGGGATGTTGTTACTGATGAGTGGCTTGAGGTACATTTGTGCTGATGCATCCGCATACCAGACATCTTCTAGATGTAGCTTGACATGGCGTCAATTGCTTTTATGTGTTCAATGACATTTATGTACCATTACATTCCACTTAATAGCCCCCTGGCGCTAATTTATAAGGTTCATCTATCTGCTTAGAAAAAACATTTTCCAGTTGCAAAGCCTGATCGGTAGACCACGTATTAAGATCTGTTACCAGGCAATCACTTCACAATTTACCATGAAATAACATTGCAGCAACCAGTTGATTTTAACTGACAAGCAAACCCTTTGCATTCAAACCATTTACAGTTACAGGGGATATCAACTTAAAATAAAGAGAGCCATTAAATCAACTTAATAATGCTAAAGGGGTTCCTCTGTGATAAAGTAATGTTTTAGGACTTATTTTACATGGAGTGATAATTTTTTGATCAATTTACTGTTTTCAGACTACTTTTGAGGACCTCAACCCAGAAACTCTTAGCAATCAAGTAATGAAGTATGCAAAGACAGTCATGCAGTTGGAGAAAGGTCTGCCACCTAATTCAGTTGTACCAATACTGAAAGAGAGAGTGGAAGGGATGAGGCATAAGGTAAAGAACATTTCAAATGTATCACAAGTGTAAAAGTACGGTAAACACCAGCAGGTAAGCCGCACCTTTTTACTCAAAATTTTACTCAAAAAAATCAGTGCAAGAACACTCCGGACAACATGCCATAAACTTGCATTTGAAATTGTATAAGTTTGTATAGCAAACTAATAGAAACTTCATAAGTATCTAAAGTACTTGGCGTTGTGCGACGGAACATACATAACTGTCCCAGGTGGTAAGAGAAACAGCGTACAAGACCTTAGTTCGATCAACCCTTGAATTCATATGGAAGTGATACAGAAATGATACAGGAACTTAACTCAGAAACCGTAGCCACTAGAGGGAAAGCAGCTAGACTGTCTATCAAACTCTCCCACAATCTGATGGATTTTTCAGTAGAAGCCCACCTAAAAACAAGTAATGAGAGAAGAACCCGTTGGAGCCACGCTATAAAGTTTGTAGTTCCTAGAGCAAAGAAAGATATTTGTAAGGTTTCTTTCTTCCCACAAACAATTAATGAATGGAACTCTCTTCCTGAGGATATTGTGAACACAATGTTGGTAGATAGTTTTAAATCAAAGTAAGTTCATAGTTATGAATATCCCATTTTATTACTTTTATCCAGATTTTTACAGTTGGTGTGATATCTCACGATTTTTACCAGCTTAACTAAGTGTAGATGTAGATGTAGATGCAGATGCATCAATGATAGCTTTTACAAGTTTGGTGGCTCTGCAGCAGATTTTGTTGATAAACACAAAGCTTACATTTCTTGCTGTTAAACAGCATTAAAGGTCGCCTTTTTTGAGCAGCTTAACACCACTTTACATTGTTCCACTGAGCTGCGATCAAATAAAGCTTTGAAAGCCAGTACTCCATCTCCAGGTTAAATGCCTGGCTGCCAAGCTACAAACAAACAAATGAACGAAAGCGTCCTTGTTGTTGGATGTAAAAGTTTCCACCCTTGGGGTGCTGCTTATCTGCGAGTGCAACTTATGCGCTGGTGTTTACAGTATATGGAATTTGTTCAAGTAACCTTTTGATTTCTGTTTATTACTTTCACCCTCTTTACAGGAAAGTACTAAAGCCAATAAAATTTCCCATTCTCTTTGATTTTGCAAAAAATTATTTTACTATGATAGGTGAATAAAGATGGTGAATTTTTTATATTAATATTTTTTAGTTTTTATTATATGTTATTAATACTTTATTAGTTGTTGTTCACCTGTTATGTTCTGCCACATTATTGGTGTATTAGTTGTATTTTAAATATCAACAAGAACTTAAAGAAGCTTAAAAATGCACTTTTAAAGATTAACTCCATTTGCTAAAAAATGACGTTTGGCTGCTTTTTCATTTGAAAAAGATTAAACATGTATCAACGTGTGACAATGGCATGGAACTTGCATTACTGTTTTAACCAAGTAATGTAACCGTCAAAATTCCAATTACCTTCTTGGAGAGCCTTTGTTCATAATGTATCTGTTTAAAACCCAGAGAAATAATCACCCTGCAAGTGACGGTTTTCTCTCTTTCTTATAATGTGTCACTGTATGAGACCTTTCTTACTGTCCAGGTGTATTTGTTTTGTGACTTTTGCTGCATCACATATAGAGAAGTACTCATAAAATATCAGTTAAATTGATGGCTGTGCAGGGTTGCACACTTAATTTTGAGAGCACTCACCATTCAGGCGAGTGACCCTTAAAGTGCACTCACCCAGACCAGTTTTCACTCGCCCAAAAGTTTACTCTCTTTCACCCACCCCCCCCCCCCCCCCCCGTCTCTCCAACCATTTTAGTCATTTTTAGTGCAGAGTGCACTATTGGGATGGTTATGGGAGCTGCCTGCCACTAAGGACCTAAGGTGCTATGGCGCTAAGGTGTAAACTTTAATGTTTGTTTAATTAATTAATTTCAATTAATTAATTAGTCTAGAGGCAAGGAAGTAGTGGGGGTAGAGTGGGAAAGGTACATGTGTACTCTACGTAAAACACATTCCATCGCCGTCACGTAGGGTTGAACATCGCAAAGCTATATATTTTGTTTAAGGTAACCCCTTGCTCTCCTTGTGGTACCATTCTCCTTAGAACAAAACTAATTTGCTCTAAACGCATGCGTAGATTAGTTAGCGTTCGTGGCTTCTATATTAGGTGAAGGATAGATTGCATACGGAATCACGCACAAATGTTGAGTGGTTTTCCGTATGGTAAAACTCAACATGTAAGACGCATGTGTTCTAGCATCGTTAGTGTTATACACTACCTTTCCACACGGTATTTTATATGTCATGTCATGTGACCAAGGACGGCAGTTATTTTTCAGGTAGCGCCAGGTCTCCCTTTTTATTGCAAAAGTGAAACGTTACTGTGGCTGCGGAGCTTTTAGAATTACACACAGGTCGGTTCAACAAATATCATCTGCTGTTTTCAATCTACAACAGTGTGCTTGTCAGGGTTCAAATGTGTTGCTTCTCCTTAGCGGCTTGTTTATTTCTTGCCTTAATCGTGTCTGTATGAGAGACCAAAAAGTTCCCATGTTAGTAGCTTTAATACTCCCCAAATTGTAAATTTGTAACAAAAGAAACTAGGAAAATGCTCAAATATTGCTGCAGACTCCGTGGCACCTAATGAAAGCACAAATTAATTTAATCAGTCTTTGAGGAGACTCATTCATATCAGCCAAGTAGCGCTATTTATCTTCAATACTTTTCGTTGAAACGCTTCTCAGCCATCAATATCGTTGTGTGTTAATTTTGAATTGTTTTACTGTTAACAGCAAAGGTGGCAACAGAAAAAGAAAGTGGTATTTCGTGACTATCCGATAATTAAATTAGTTCTTGTTCATCGGTAAAAATTTGCATTTTTAGTAAAACAACATCGTTTCTGTTCCGTTTCTTCATCACTACATCAGATATTTAACTTTCTTTCATTTATCTCCAAAAAACAAGGACGTCTTCCGTATGTTTTGGAGAAAACAAGGGTTTCATATTACATGCCTTTGCGAGGAAAACAAAAGTATCAAGTTACAAAGTTGGCATGAAGAGCTAAATTGTCACGTTTGCTGCTTCAACGTATTATTGAATTTAAAATGAACGAAAATCAACGTAAAACACCAGTAGTAATTAATTTGTGTGTAATTTTTGGACCTTGAATGAAAATACAACCTTGAAACATATACACTGCAAACGGGAAATGCCCTAGCAGACTACCAAGGTAGACACAAACCGGAAGTGAACCGAGCAGGAGTGAGTACTTATGGGACTTCCGTGCCAGAGCCATCAATTGCGCTCTGCACTATCTGAGATTGTCTCATTAGTTAGTGCAGAGTGCACTATTGACACGGTTTAGGGCTTGACGTCGCTAAAGCACTATGGCAATATAGCAATATGGCACTATGGAAATAAGATGTAAACTTTAATGTTTGTTTAATTAATTAATTTTAATTAATTAATTAGGCTTGCAGCAAGGATGGGGTAGGTACTTGTGAGCACTACGTAAAATGGTGCATGTACCTACCTTGCATGTGTGATCACTTCAAAAAGCTATATGTTTGTTTCAGAGAGCCCCTTGCTCTCCTTGTGGTACTTTTCTCTTTAGAACAAAACCAATATTTGCTTTAAACGCAGATTAATAAAAGTTAGTGTCAACTACATATATCAGGTGGAAGATACATTTCATACATTTCAGCTAACGTTGAGTGCTTTTCCTTGTGGTAGAACCCTAATAAGTCATACGCATGCGTTTTAGCATCGTTAGCACGATACAAGGATGTTACTGTGACTGCGTGTCTTTAGGAATTACGCCTAACTTGGTTTAAGAAATATCATCTATTGTTTCCCAACTACACTAGTGCGTTTATTTCATCCTTTAATTGTCTCCATCAAAGAGACCAAAATGTTCATACCTGCAGCCGAAACTCTCCCGAGTAAGTGGCATTAAAACTTGTCAAATTAAACAAAAAACCCAGGCACCTACTGAAAGCATAAATTTTGTCAGTCTTTGAGGGTAATTGTTCACCAATGAAGGATATAATCTCAGTCAAGTAGCGTTGTTTACTTTCAATACCTCTCGTTGAAATGCCCCGCAGTTGTATCAATCAATATCAGTGTGTATTTTAAATTTAAGTGGTTTTATTTTCAAAGCTAAAGGTGGAAACAGAACATGCTGTTTCGTGACAATTTGATAATTAGATTAGTTCCTGTTTATCGGTCAAAGGAAAATTTGAGTTTTAAATAAAGCAAATCGTTCCTCTTCCATTTCTTCATCTGACATTCAACTCTCTTCCATTTATCTCCAGCTGTGAAAAGAATACTAGCACATCGTCCATGTGTTTTCGAGAAAATAAGAGTTTTAGGTTACATAACTCTACGAGGAAAACAAAAGTATCAAGTTACAAACGTTTTCGTGAAGAGTAAAATGGTCACGTTCGCAACTTAAATGTATTATTTAATTTAAAATGAGCAAAAATCAACGTAAAACACTACAGTAAAATTCAAGAGCTGTCTTGACAAACAGTAATTAATTGTAAGTTATTCTTGGGCTGTGAATGAAAATACACACATCAAACATACACACTGCTAAGATTATGTCTCATCAAAATCCCTAGCTGACTAGCAAGGTCAGTGCAAACCAGGAGTGAATGGCAGGGGTTATATAGGAACTGCGTCATAAGTACTGCGTCAGAGCTATGCATTACACTCTGCACTATCTGAAATTGTCTCACTGGTTTATTTTTACTATTTTTACTATGAAATCAACTCCATTTCATATCTAGTGCAGCCACTGATAAATCTAGTCAATTTTAGAGCATACCATGTGGCCAAAGTTTGTTTGTTCCTTTGGTGCCATGATTACCTGATCACCAATGGTTCGATAGCAACCAGCAGTATGATTTTGTACAAGTACATGCGTTGTGTAATTATCTCTAGGAGGAAGCCATATTTGTCTATTTATGAAGCCCAATGTTGCCTTCCAGAGCCAATTTATTAGGCAGTTTGGAATATAAAACTTTATGAAATAGAAATTGTAAGTTTATGTTTAGGGATTTTCTCGGCAAAATGGAATGTAAAAAACAGTGTTTATTTTTTCAATTTAAATAATTTCTTGGTAACAAAAATCTTACTTGCCAAATGGGCAAGTGATCGATGATTTGTGCTAGCCCAACACTTTAGACATTCGCGTGGGTGAGCAGGTGAGTGCTAATGTCCACCCTGCTGTGGTTCCCAACCAAATAACATTTCAAGATACATGTAACCATGATCTAATCTTGCACCTGATCTGTAGGAATTTCCCAAATGAATCATAAGCCAGCACATACACAAATGATGAAATGATTTTGCAGGTCTTGACAAGTTTCTGTTTTTTTTTTTTTTTCTGCAGCATGAATATTCGGTACCTGAGAAGAGCACAGCTCTTGAATAATACCTAAGGAAATATATCTCACTCTAAATCAAGAGCAGATTATACTGTAGGGAACATTTCCAAAACAAATATAACTCAAGTAACACATGAACAGCACTCACTTCAGGCTGCAAAGTTGATTAAATTTGTCAAGGAAAAGGTTGTTGTTATTCATCGTGGTAGATGCAATAATAAAGTGTATTATCGTTTGTCTCATGATGTAGCCACTTGAGATGTAGATCGCGACGTTTCGACTGCTTACTGCTAGTCTTCTTCAGGCGATAAGGTCGACTGATTGCACGGTATCATTTATATCACAAAGGTCGGCTGTGATTGGTGCATTTCGATCCTCCTATTGTTCCATTGTTCCAGCGAGTAGCTGTTCCCTCAGTGGTCCACTGTTGTACCGTTCTCCTGTTGTTGTGTTTCTTGATCGTGGGGATCCATGCTTCAGGAATTTCAATTCCACTATCCCTGTTGATGTTGTTAGGGTGAAGTCTTATGTGAATAGCTTCCTTGACCCTACGTGTGGTACAGGAGAACGGTACAACAGCAGACCACTGAGGGAACAGCTACTCACTGGAACAATGGAACAATAGGAGGATTGAAATGCACCAATCACAGCCGACCTTTGTGATATAAAATGATACCGTGCAATCAGTCGACCTTATCGCCTGAAGAAGACTAGCAGTAAGCAGTCGAAACGTCGCGATCTACATCTCAAGTGACTACATCGTGAGACAAACGATAATACACTTTATTGTTGATTAAATTTGTCAGGAATAAGTTAAAAGTATGGGTAATTTTATTGGTATTTTCATTTTTAACTTTTTAACTACTTGGCTGAATAAGATGCCAACCTGAATAATCAGTAGAATCAATACTCGATTGATCCTACAGTAAAAATGAACTTCTGCCTTATTTCAGCTGCCAGTCATAACAAACCTTCGTAACCCGGCACTGAAGGCTCGTCACTGGGAGCATATTCAACAGATCTTTGGTTACCACTTCACAGAGGAAGAACCACTTACTCTAGGACTGCTGAACAAGATTGATGCGTTTGACCATACAGAAGCTATTGAAGAAGTCTCAGGACAGGCATCTAGTGAGGCATCTCTTGAAGGAATCCTTAAAAAGGTTTGCTTCTTGACCCATTAAACCAGGATTTCAACATTTACATTCTCTTTTATTTTCTCTATAAATTTCTTATAGACCTCTACACTGTATGTCTGCCTTTGGATTGATAATAGATACATTCCATCTAAATTTTGTTGTACAATAATTAACAATTAGACCTGTAGCCCACAAGGGCTACGGGTCAATAGCTCATGAGGCGAAGCCGAATGGGCTATTGACCTGTGGCCATTGAGGGCGAAGGGTCTAATTGTTTTAGTATCACCCAACTAGTCGGACAGAAAAGGTAATAATAAAGTTAGCAAATGCAAGTTGAAGACTGAAATATTTATTTGGGAATAAAACGAAAGAAAGCGTCCCACTCGATGGCGCCAATTTCGCTACTCGATGACTATTACTAATAGTCCCCTAGTGGCGTAGCCAATCAAAATGCAGGATTTGCATTAGTCCGCTAGTTGGGTGATACTAATTTAGAATTATTCATGATCAGTTAAAGACATTTATGGAAGCATTGGTTTTAAGGGTACAGAAGGGCTATTTTTGCCAGTGAGTGGCATTCTCGCCCAGTAGCTACATTTTTCTGTTAAAATTATAGTTGCAAACTGAAAAATAAGTTTTTCACTGTCTTGGTAAATAAATAAAATACAAACTATACAGCAGTTTAAGTCAAATTTAGAAATATCAGCATTTCTCAGGATATAAATCTGTCCTGAGTGAGCAAGTGATTCATGTTAAAGATATTGCATAACTTGCAATCTAAATAGTGGCAAGCTGATTTGAAATTGAAAGTAAGAGTATTCCATGCACTGAAACAAATTTTGCCTGTAGTAGTTGATAGTGTCTCAAGCAAGATAAGCAGTTCACCTCTCAACACTGTCTTGTCTTGGTAATATCTTGCAGGTTGAAGATTCTTGGAAGCAAACTGAGTTTATTGTCTTACCACACCGTGACTCTAAAGATGTGTTCATTCTGGGTGGAATTGATGATATTCAGGCTCTGCTTGATGACAGCATGGTAAATGCAAATGTTTTTTCCATATTGAGAACAATTAAGTCATTGACCTTTTAGTAAAGTGGAGAGTTCTGCTATGAAACTTACTTTCTTTCTTATAGATTAACATATCTACCATTGCTGGTTCACGACATGTTGGCCCAATCAGACCAAGAGTAGAAGATTGGCAAAGACAACTCCATCTCTTTAGTGAAACACTGGTGAGATAAAGAGTCCTACCTCCCCCTTTCCTGTACATTAAAAGCAGTAATGATATAAATACCTGATTTACAGACATGTACAAGTAGCAAAATGAGATACTAAAGGTTGGCACACACGAGGGGACTAGTCCCTGCTTCAAACCACTTTTTAACACCAACCGAAGGGCAAACCCCCTTCAAGAAACAATAGAAGGGGCCTGGGTATACCCACAAGGCCCTGGGACCTAGATCTCATGGTCCCATTATGGTTCGGTGGCTTTTTGACGCCATAGAATAGACAGGCAAAAGGGAGATGCCATAGAGGGGAGGGAAGAAGGGTGGGAAGCTCATATATTTCTCATGTATTCTGTTGGAGTTAAAGAGTGGTTTGAAGCACTAACTTGGAAATTCCTGCTATTTGTTTTTTCATATATGCTCATATATTTCTCACTTCATCTGTTCTTATAATTTGAATTATAACTTCAGGCTGCCTGCGGCCCAAGTATAATTCTCATTTAAGTAGTGTTTCATCTAGGGCAACACCAAAGAAGTAATGCTAAAATATTATTTTTGTAAGGATGGTTATGAAAAGATTGATTACGACTGGAAATCATTGGCCAATTTGTTCAGGAAGCACCATCAGTGAAGCAGCTCTTTAAAGTACAAAAGATAAAAAATAATAATTTTTTGTTTTCGCGTTTGCTAAATGTAGCAATAAAATTTGCTCAAATAGCTGATTTTAGAGAGCTCCATCTCACTTCAACTTTCAGTTGTGTTAGAGATGAATACTGCTTGATCATTACAATTTGTCAATCAAATCTTAAAATTTGATTGTGAAAGAATCGCAATTAACCAGTTCTTTTTAGTGTGATCAACTTTGTTTATATTTGAAATGTCTCCAAGTTTAGGCTACTGTTTACTGCAGATCCATCAAGTTAAAGGTCAAGAGGTCACTGATAGTCCTCTATTCCCTGTTTTTCTAGGATGAGTGGATGACATGCCAGCGTAACTGGTTATACCTTGAGAGTATCTTCAGTGCACCAGACATCCAGCGTCAGTTGCCAGCTGAGGCTAAGATGTTTTTGACAGTAGACAAGTCATGGAAGGAAGTCATGAGAAAAGTCCATCGGTTGCCCAATGCTCTCAGGGCTGCTACTCAACCTGGTGTGTAAAAATCATGTGAAATAGTATGAAACGTGAAAAAATAATGTGAAATAATTGTAAACTACTAAATGGGATAAATAAAGAGTTGTTTTTGTTGTGTGCAATAGTCATGTAACACCGGTAGACAGAGATCACTGCCACATATACTTTTCTCATCTTGGCTTTCCAGTATGTGCAGCCAGTCATGACCCAACTAAACCAGACTTGCAAATCATCTGATACTAAATTGGTTTAACAAGTCTTCTTTCCTGCTAGAGAATAGAACGTAAAATACATGTTTCTTGTTTATTGCAGGATTGCTGGAGATATTTCAGAACAATAATGCTCTCTTAGATCAGATTCAGAAGTGTCTGGAGGCTTATCTGGAGTCCAAATGTGTTATTTTTCCAAGGTATTATATTTAATGGACAAACAGGATGAATAATTGTTTTATATATAGTCATTGTAAATAGTTGTTTTAATTTCTTGATTTTACTTTGAATCTACTTGTTGTTCGAAGCACTTGGACGAAAACATTTTTGAATTTGGTTGAATCCTCGATTTTCTATGCCCGTTCAAAGTTGCCCCTGAAGTGTTGTGCGACCAGGTTTTAGGTAGTCTGGGGCGGTGGTTGCTGATGACATCTACCCACGAACCAAACACAGTCAGCTCTCTGTATTCACTCAAGAAAATGGAAAACAAAACTAATCATTCCAATATATTTTGGGACTGAAACGTTCAAGTTTTGTTTCAGAATCATTTTCTTTTTCGTCACTGGAGTCAGAGGTAAGTTTCGATTCTGAAGACTCCGAAAAAAACGTTCGACATTTGTGAACTCAATGCTTGGAGCTTTGAGAGCAATTTGCAACATTTCAAGCGATGATGGGGAAGACTTCTTTGCGGACGAGCTGCTTGTATATTAGGAATGGAAAGCTAGATACGAAGTGGAGGAGCAGGTAAATGAAAAGCAGGAGAGCTGACTCAAGGACCGCTTTAGATGGTAATTTTGTCACCTAA
The DNA here is from genome assembly GCF_042242905.1 of Orbicella faveolata. Taxonomy (NCBI): domain Eukaryota; kingdom Metazoa; phylum Cnidaria; class Anthozoa; order Scleractinia; family Merulinidae; genus Orbicella; species Orbicella faveolata. The sequence continues at coordinate 12,798,392 of NW_028301569.1, read as the reverse complement.
ACACAAGATTTTAACGCATGTTTTTAGCCCGTTTACATTTGTCCTTAGCGAGAATTTATTTTGTTGAGGTATGGCCGTTGTATTAAATTCAGTTTGTGTTTTACTATCTGGAATGCTTCATGTTTATAAGAGCGACATAAGTGTTGCAGTTTTCGAGACTTGATGACCTCCGAAACACTGGCTTCAATCAATTGAAAATCATAGAATTGTTTGAACCTCTATTTTTGAAGCTGCGGGAAACATTCCATACAATTACCGATTGCACGTTGTCACATGTTTTAAGTCGTAACTCCAAATAACCAGTGTAAGTTTTTCTCAAAGTTTGCAGTGAAATTCATCAGATAAACGAAAAGGATGTGTTCCCTAAGCAGTCCATAGATGATGTTACACGGTCATATTTTGGACACTATTGCACAGAATGTTTGTAGCACTGCTGATTTCCAAACCTTTGAAAAACTCTGTGAGTCTAACAATTTTGTGATCATGTAATTCTATAGGATTAATCTTCAACTTTTATCTAAATCGAAAGAAAAATAAGTGTTGGTTGGCGGCATACAGTTGCGAGCTATTTACATATCAGTATATCAATCGTAACACTTCTTGATTGATCACACAACTTTGCCAGCTATGTTATAAATACTGTGGGATTGTAAGATATAGGTTGTTGGTAGTACATCTACAAATTGCTGGTTGGATTTAAACAGAAAATTTTGAAAATAGCGTTTGAACGTCTGCGGAACAAATTCCAGTGAGTTCTTCAATGGTTCTCACAGACTCGATTCGCTTGTTTTGGTTCGACAAAATCAACCATCGTTTATGTCTTTATTGTACCATTGACCGATCATTGCCAGTAAATTGTACAGTATATCTTTCTTTACACCCGCTTTCAGTGCTACGTACATAGGCGACATCTTTCAACCATCTCTCGACATTCCATCTTTCGACATGCTATGTAAACAGCTGAAACACCATTTACCAGTGAATCTAGCAATTTTTCCGGTTATTAGTGGAACAAATGACAAGTACAGTATTGTGCAAAAGTAATGAGAGAGTAATTCGATGAAATTCACGAATTTTGGGGCTTTTCAACGAAAAATGGCGAAGTTTTGTTCACCGCGAAAGTTCAAAGAAAATTCAACAAATTTTCCCGCTGCCCACTGTTTTACTCGACGCAAATTTTCGAGCAGTAATTCATGTGTACTGATAATTTGGCCCAATTTTTTGAGCGCAAATTTGCTCTCCTCAAATTTTCTTTCGAACTTTCTAGCAAAAATTTGCTCTGTTCCTTAAGTTTCCCATCGATTCCCAGTAGTAAGATGAATTAAGCTAGAGCAAAACAAGAACGTGCGCGATAAAAACGTTAATATCATCGTGAGTGATGGTAATATCTCAAAGCTGATATCACTTTGTTTGTTACAGTCTTAAAGCTAGCAAGCTCAAAATTAATGGTCTGTTTGCCAACCTGTTTTCATTGAACAAGAATTGCTACTTGTGAAAGTACTCACGGTGCAGCCACAATGAACCCAGGCTCTGCACAACCTTGCGATATTACCGTCAAAGGTTCAAAGCTATTATTGAACTATTCAGGCCAGTCTCTTACAGATCTGTTTAACTCTGCTGAAGACTTTTTAACTTGTAGTTTTAGTAACATTCAAGCTGTATTGATTGTTATAAATCAGTTACGCTTCCTCCCCCCGTTAGTGTTCATACCAAAAAAATCTTAGCGGGAGGGGTAGCATAGCAGAGAACTGTCGTCGTAAATAATGAGATGCTCTTGCATGGAAAATAATTCTAGGTGAGGTATTGAAATAAATGACAACACACACAAGTGAAGGTAAACTTTTATTTAGACGTTGGTGACTTGATCAGTAGGACGTTGGCAAAGTGACTTAGGAAGTTGGCGAATTGAACTACGATGTTGGCGAACGAGACGTTGGCGAAACAACTCGCTGGCAAAACAACAGGTTACGGTGTCTTTCCCTTTTGCACTTGCCATCCGAACATCTCTGCGCTTTTCCTTCCCTAATCCTGTTTCTTTGCACTTCCAACATGCTCAAGCGTGGTAGCATGTCTTCATCTCTTATTTATGAGTGTGAAATAGAGAGGGATTGTCGCGAATAATATACTATCCATCATGGCAGGCGGACAAGAATGTGGCGAACGTGATAACAGCTGAGGGGACTGGGCATGTGGAGACCTGGCACTAGATAAATAACATGGCTGCTGCTTGTCCATCGATCACTGAATTTGATGTCACTTTGGATGAATTTTGAGGTGAAGTAGGCCTTCAAAAAGACCTTATTAAGAATTTTACTTTCGTCTGAGTTTACCCGGACTAGCGGTCCGACTTTTGTACCTGCCTTACTGGCACGGTGACGTGGCAAAGCTTAAGTTAGCAAGTTCATGCCATTGAAAACAATCAAAGGATTCAAATTCTCTACGTTCTTTGCCATGAAAGATGGGTTAACACATTAACAACAGCGAATTTTATAGAGGAGTAAAGCGTCAATGTGACCGTGATTGTTCACAAGAGAACGATATATTGATGGCTCAATACTGGTCAGCACACTGTACTGCGATATTTCACATACTGCAAGCAAAATTATCCCTCTGATAAGGAATTGTCGTTCTGGTCTTGAAAATGCCGTGAATTTCATCCTTTGTTTTAAAGAAATAACCCTCAAGACATTGCGAAAAGACGCTTGAATTTTCCTGCAAACTTTCGAAGAAAGTTTGCAGAGACAAAGACCAAAATTCGCACATTTCGCTCTCATTACTTTTGCACAATACTGTATATGATAATTACTGACCTCAAATGAAGGAAGAAGAATGTGGACTGCCGATTTATGGGATGATTCAAACAATTTTAGTGTAGTCGATCGGCTCTAAATAGTGACTTCCAGGAGAATTTGGGCCGCTACCGCTCAGTTAATATGCAAAAGATGTAAACATTCAAAGCAATCGATTTATCCCTCACAAAATGTTTTCTTGATGCTCCTAGCCCTAGTTTAATGTCAAATAAATCCATCTTTCATGACTAAAAGTCAAGTTCGACTGTAAAGAAGCCACTTGTGCTCACATGTTGATGTAGGCCAGGCTACATGGCATGTCAAAAGATGGCATGTCAAGAGATAGTTGCTATGCACGTAACACTGAAAGCGGGTGTAAATCTGGGATATTGCTGCAACAGCCGATAGCTCTTCTGGAAGGCGTTTCTGTGCACTTTTCAAATGTGTATTGTACCATCCTGAAGTAAATGAGAGGACATGAGATATTCAACCTTCCTGGGTAGACAATAGCCGCTGGACCCGTTCTCCTCAAATTCAGTCACAAAACAAAATGGCAGTGTTTTGGAGCTATTTTCGAGATTTCATTGGGACACAGAAAATCGAGGATTTAACCGAATCCAAAAATGTTTCTGTAGAAGTATTTCAAATAACAAGTAGATTCGTTGTGGCAGAAAAAAAAGTTGGGGTTAGGTGCACTTAAAGTTTTTTAATATTTTGTAATGTTGCTACACAATTCAGTAATGTTCGTCAACAGTTGAAACTCAATAAACTACTGCCAACTATCTGGACTACTCTGTTTTAACCTACTCAAGTGATTGCTTTCTGCTTTTGAAAGTTTTTGCTTCCTGCCTAATGATTAGTGCTGTGTTAGTACATGACCTTGTTTTTTTTTTGCTTCTACTTCTTATCAAAGGAAGGGTGACAGTATGTAACACAGTAACTTGTTATGATGCAAGTTAATGCAATATCATTCGTTGGAACTGCAGGGTAAAGATTATGCATTAAAACAGTAACATACCAAAGCAAAGTTTAATTAATTAGATTTGCCCATTATAAAGTGGGGGCCACCATGCCCATTTATTATCAATGATATAATAAGAAGACCATGTACCTCCCTGTTGATAATTTGCATGTATAATTGTCAGTAATGATTTACTTCATATTCATATTTTTCTCTTGCATATACATACTCACATATATCCATTTGCTCATCTTAGTCTTCTGCAGCTATTCTCTATTTTCCAATTGCCCCATAATTCACTCTGTTTGCCCCCCAAATTTTGCATAAACTATTGTTGTGAAATGCTCTTGGGAATATGCAGACCTCCTAAGAGTATTTCACAAGAATAGTTATGCAAAATTTGAGGGGCAAACAGAGTGAATTATGGGCAATTGGAGAATAGAGAATAATATGAACTCTAGTTTGTAACCCAGTATCTTGATACTAAAGGTTCTACTTCCTGTCAAATGATGAGTTGTTGGAGATCCTGTCTCAGACACGGAATCCTCATGCCGTTCAACCTCACCTACAGAAGTGTTTTGATGCCATTTCAAAGTATGTTCTTGCTCTATCATACCTGAAGCTTCCATTTCACTCATTACCATAAAAATTAATGCCTTTAAGGTGTATAATTATAATACTTGATAGATAGATAGATAGATAGATAATCTTTATTTAAACACGGTAACAAATTCGTTAGCTAAAACTACTAATAACTAATAGTAAAAAAGTAATTAAATAAAAAAGCTGCTTTCTACGAATGCCGTGCCTTATACATCTCTTTTGAGTAGGCGTTTAAACTGCCTCAGGGACTCTGCTTCCCTTAAGTCACAAGGAAGACTTTTCCAAAGAATGGCTAAACTATAGCTAAAGCTATTTTTATAATAGTTTATGCGTGGCAATGGAACATTTAGTTTATTCTCATAGTCCCTTAGAATATATGTGGGTTCTCGCCATAGTTTGAGTAGGTCAAACCACGGGCTGCTCTATTTTGTAGTTTTTGTAATTTATTTCATAAAGTTATCCCACAGTTTCCCCAAACAATGTTGCAATAGTCAAAGTGTGACTGTATCAGAGCTTGTTATATTAGATGTAAGGTTGCTTGAGGGACAAGGTGCCTCATTTGTTTTATGGCTCCAATGCTGGAAGCGACTTTCTTTGGTACTTTTTCAATGTGGCCACTCCAATCAAGTTTGTCATCGATGGTCACTCCAAGTGATTTTGCAGTAGTCACCTGGCTTACTTGAGAGTCATTAATTGCAAGTGTCGGGGATTCTGTGACAGTACTTAGCCTCTGCCTAGATCCAAGAAGCATGAATTTGGTTTTAGTCATATTTAGAGTGAGTTTGTTTGCTGTCAGCCAATTTTGAACATTTTCTAAATCTTGATTTAGATGCAACTGAACATTGTCTGCATTGTCACCTGCATATGTCCATCCTCAGTTCATAATTTGATAGAAAGTTCATACTGTTATTTATTTTCAGACTTGAGTTTGGAACTGCCGCTCAACCACCTGCTACTCCTCAATCAGGAGCAGAAAAACCTGTCACACCAACTGGAGAGAGACGTGAGTATAGCCACACACTAACCTTAGAATTAAGGACCTTTACCTCAAAATTGAGGGAGCATTTCTTCACTTCTCTAACACTTCACATTTCTTCCTCTTTTTTTGGATCTGCATCCATTCTTTGCATTCACATCTTTGTATGGTAAAAATTGCTTGAAAAGCAAAAAAAAAAAGAAAGAAAGAAAATGTTAAGCCTCTTACATGTAACAGTATTATGGTCCGATCAGTGAATCCTTATAAGTAGCACATCTCAATCTACCAGAATTAGTGATTACAAGACATGAGTGCACATTTCAATCTTAATCATCGATGCTCTAGTATAATTTTCTCTGTTGGAGCACAGTGGTCTAAAGGATGCTGGTTTTGTTACAGCCACTTCTGCCAGTAAGGCTGCTGAAACAAAGACCAATGACATCCTGGCTATGATCTCACCAGAAGGAGAGAGAGTTGGGCTTACAAAGGTAAGGGAAAAAACTCTTTAACCTTTGAGCATGTAACAAACTGTAAACAGAAGTGCTAAAAAGTATAAACCAAACCTCTTAACAGTATTATGGTCCAATTCCAGCCATTTCATGTACATCTGTACATTTGTTTTGTTAAAAGAGTTTTGTACATAAATGATGACAACATGAACTACTGAGAAACATATACATACATATTCTTTATTAAAGTGCTTGGTCATTCTCTTGCCAATGGCACTAATTGGGAACATAGATAAAATACAGTATTTTTAACAATCATTTAAAAATTAAAACTTTTTCACTTAAAAATTCATTACTTACAGCATTTTTCTTAAAACTACGTAAGATACTAAATTATTTACAATGTATTTCATTTAAAACTAAGTTGAGCATAATTTACTATCCCACCCGCATCCCTCTAACACAGCTGACATATCCTTTTTGCGAATCATGGTTCTAAAAGCTGACAAAGATTTGATGAGAATCTAACATCAATAGACATTTTGCAAGCAGCTATAATCCACGTTACTTAAGTAACATTTTGTTACAGCTTGTTCAATAGTATGTAGGATGTATGTTGATGATATTTTAGTGCTCTCTTCGAGTTTTGAGAAAAAGGTAGACTAATTTTATTTGCTGTAGGGCTTGAAGGCTCGAGGTAATGTGGAAGACTGGCTGGGCAAGGTTGAGGAGTCCATGGTGTCCTCCCTCAGGAAACTGGCTAAAGCTTCCATTGCTGATTATGAAAGCAGAGCGAGGGAGGAGTGGGTGACACTTCACCCCAGTCAGGTACCTTCACAGATCTTGATATAAGGACTTAGAACAGTACCTCTGGGACATTTGGGTCATCACACGTGCTTCACCATAAATGTGTGCTTAGGGAATTGTCTGGTTATCCTTCTTTTATGGTCGTGATACCCCCTAATTTGAAGATGCATTTATCTGGGAGTTTCGTGGACACCTATTTGGTTATTTTCTCTGAGATGTAGAAAAATAAAACCATTTCCCAGTCAAAAGAAAATTTAACCTTTACAACTTGTAACTTTACAACTGTTTAATTTAATTACACTGTGTAATTTATTTACACCATTTCTGTTATATCAACTTATATTTTTCAATATTTTTATGGCACCAGTAGCTGATCCTCCAATATACATGTAACTTAAGGAGTTTAAATAGCTGGATGTACAAATTACAACCATAACAATACTAAAACCATGTGAACTTCTTTTGTAACTGACTTACAAAAAAACATTTCGTACACCAGGGTAAAGTATATCCATTTTCAGTGGGTCCTGTGCAAGTTTGACTTGTGATAGAATTATTTATTCTTCTAGATTGTTCTAACAGTTTCTCAGACCATGTGGTGTAAGGACATCACTGAATGTTTGATCACAGAAGGTGACAGACTAGAAGCCATGAAGGGAGCTGAACAGATGTGTGTTCAGGTATGCCAGGCTTTGATTACAATTATTCTCATTTGTGGGGTCCTTTGTTTTTAACGTTACGTGTTTTGGTAATCTCTGAAAGGAAGAAAGAAAGGAGGGAATTAACATGTGTTTAGTGATATTTTCCCACTGTAATTTTAGAACATATATAACTAAGGGAATGCTGTTGCTAGGGTTGCTAGTTCATCTTAGGAGTTGTAATGTTTCTTTTTCTTCCTAGAATCTAAACAAGCTTGCAGCTTTGGTTCGTGGAGAACTTCCTAAACTAACCAGAAACATTCTCTGTGCTTTAATCACTATTGATGTACATGCCAGGGATATAGTCACGGGAATGGTGGAACATCAGGTTATGTAATCTCTCATAAATCGGCAGTTAATTTAACAGTGATTCAGAGACTGTCTCTGTAAAAACCAACCACTGATTTTACTTCGAAAATTCAATTTTTCTCATAAGCTTGGATTTCAAAGCCCTTACCTAGTCAATCACTAAAATTAGTTTTATTTGATTAAAAATTCTAATTGAACTTTTCTAGGATTGATTGAAGTTCAGTCCGCTCGACACAAGTTGCATGCTCACCGAAACTGGAAAAATAGCACATATTGCCGACGCTCTCAAAAAATCAATATTCGCTCAAAATTCCCAATTCTTTTTTTCAGCTATAGATTTATCATAGCAGTTTGCTTAGCCATGTTGTAATTATAATTCAATGTTGTTCCTTCAATGGTTAAAAGAAGATTTTCTACCCATTAAATTGAGTTTTGAACCAAAGACGAAAATAGCTCTACTTTGAAGGCACGTTTTAAAAATATGGCACCTGTTTGAAACTGCTGAACTACATGAATAGAAAGTATAAATGGCCCTTAATTTAAAACAATAGTAAAATTCGTCTGCCTACTAGGTTTTCACAATAAACCACTGCTTAAAGTTCAGGAAATTTTGAAAATATTCCAGTGAGTAACTAACATACTCGCCTTCATAAAGTGCTCCGATAAATTCACTTAGATCTGTTACCTGGCTTCAAGATGAAAGTTTTGGTCCTTTGTAGCAATCCTTGAAACGTAGGTGGCATTAAAACTGCCAGCTTTTTCTTCCAGCGGTAGGTTTGTGTACAGGGTACATTTATACGTTTCTCATCTGTTTTGAGCGTGACGGTCACATACTTTGATGTTCCCTGTATTACTGACTGTTGTGTTCCTCGAAGCGAGTTTAATCATGTAGAGTCCTCTTGAAAGGTTTGTAGAAGCACTCTTTTGGACAACTCTCATCACGCGTACATGTATGAACAGTAAACGGTGATCTGGGGATCCAAGGAAGGATTGATAAATGCCATGGCCATTTTGTGTTTACAACAGGTGTTTTAGTTCCCAATCTTCCTGTATCACATCATGATTCCTGAGATACTCACGGGAAGATTGGGAACTAAAACACCGAGTTAGTTAGTTACTCACTGTAATCAGGGAGCAGGAACCGAAAAATGGGAGTTTCGTTCAACCATCACCACAGAAAATGTTTGACACCTGATTCTTGTAGAGAAAGACCTCCTGATCAAAGCCAGGTAGTTCGTAAAGTTGAATTGTGGTTGAAGTTCAAGTGGTTCAAGTTCAAGTTGAGGGGATGTTTTCTTGCCCAGCCCACGGCTGAGCAGGGAAACGAGGCTACACACTCGAACACAGTTTACATCGCTATTTCTTCGTGAAAATCAACGAAATCAGCCACTTAAATTCATTAAAGGTACATCTGCTTTATTTGTAAGTGGTTAAGTATGCCACGTGATTTTAAACGTGACCAGTAACAAATATGCGACTATTAACAAAAAAAAAAAAACGTTCTGGCTACCGTCTGGATCATACATCTTGTATCCTTCAAACTATGTGTGGTTCTTTGAGTTACTGAAGAGATTTGTATCAGTAAGTTTTTTTAAGGTGTATGCCAATCTTTTGTAGTTATTAATAGTACATCAATACTTAGAATAAGAACTTTTAATCTTTATACCTGTGATGAACTTGTAAATTTTGTCTTAGATTTAATAAATTTATTTCACTACGCACATAGTAAAGCGCTTTTGGGCATTTATGGAAAAGGCGCTATATAAATCATTATTATTATTTTTGTGTTGTTGTTATTGTTATTGTTATTATTATTAGTTTGCATAGTTTTCCGCAAATTTTCAGTAGTATCAAATCTGATGAATGGTGTTGATTTTTTCAGGTTGATAATGTGAACAGTTTTGAGTGGGTCAAACAGCTGCGTTATTATTGGGATCCAGATCTCGACAACTGTGTAGTGCGCATGTCCAACTCTTTATACATATATGGTTATGAGTATCTTGGTGCTTCAGCTCGCCTGGTTATCACTCCACTAACGGTAAGCATGTTTTGTGGATAAAATTCAATTCCCCGAATCACTCAAACACGTATTTCAAGGTGGTTTACTACGCTTATAGATGAGTTTGTGATATCTAGGTAAATAGAGCTCACTAACTGACCGATCACTTGCTCACCTGAAAACCCACCCACCCATCAACCCCTCTAATGTCTGACCCATCCACCAACTGACTGACTTTAGCAACAGCTTTTAGAACTTTATATCCTGTGACCATGTAGATGTATTTAAGTAAGATATTTTGTCTTTACAGGATCGTTGCTACTTGTGCTTGATGGGAGCATTACAACTTGATCTAGGAGGAGCACCTGCAGGGCCTGCCGGGACTGGAAAAACTGAGACCACTAAGGTAAACATGGCACATTATGCAATAGTTATTATATATGCCATTGAGAATGATTGGTAGAGAAATTTCCTGTTTACATCTCCATATCAATACACATGAATGGCATGGCATTGACACTGAACACCTGTTCTTGTCTTGTGTAGGATTTAGCAAAGGCACTCGCTAAACAGTGTGTGGTGTTCAACTGTTCTGAAGGATTGGACTTTAAAATGATGGGACGGTTTTTCTCTGGCTTGGCTCAGTCAGGGGCCTGGTGCTGTTTCGATGAATTTAACAGGATTGACATTGAAGTGTTGTCTGTTATCGCCCAGCAGCTTCTCACCATTAGAAACGCTAAGGTGGCAAAGGTAAACAGTCTTTAGCGGGCCCACATCATTCTATCCTAGTTGCATGACGACCAAACAGCAGATGGAAGGATATTGCTCATTAGGATCACCCAACTAGTGGACTAATGCAAATCCTGCATTTTGATTGGTTACGCTACTAGGGGACTATTAGTAATAGTCATTGAGTAGCAAAATTGGCGCCATCGAGCGTGACACTTTCTTTCGTTTTATTCCCAAATAAATATTTCTTCAACTTGCATTTGTTAACTTTCTTATTACCTTTTCTGTCCGACTAGTTGGATGATACTAAAACAATTAGGCCCTCAAGGGCCACGGGTCAATAGCCCATCCGGCTTCGCCTCATGGGCTATTGACCCGTAGCCCGCTAGGGCTACGGGTCTAATTGTTAATTAGTAGCCCCTCAGCTGTTGTATTGAAAATTCGCAAATCTGATTGGTTCTCTCATTTTTTACTTAGCAGATAGATTCCATGTTGCCATGCGTCTATTCAGGAACTGTTCAGTCAAAGTGTGGTTAGAACAAAAAACATTTGCCCACGAGGCAATAGACGAGTGTGTCACTGATGTGCCTATCACATTTTTACGCCTTCTGTGATTTATTACTCCACAGACGCACGGCTACATGGAATCTACTTGTTTTGTATAACATGGCCACAAAAATGAATGTTAATGACGTCATGTATGTGCTCTGTCCTCCAATTGGTAATAAGTAAGAACCATTAAAAATGTGAGAATAATTCGACCTACTATATAATCACTGATAGGAAATTATTGTTAAATTTAGGCTTAAAAATAGACAAAATTGTAGGCTTTTTACTGTAATCCAATGGAGTGTCTACTAAAACAATTAGACCAACTATACTCACCCTCGTTTTCTATGAGCTATTTTTTGTTATTGCAGGCATCCCGTTTTATGTTTGAAGGCCGTGAAATCAAACTCATTCCCAGCTGTGCAGCATTTATCACTATGAACCCAGGATATGCTGGTCGCACAGAATTGCCAGATAACTTGAAAGCCTTGTTTAGACCAATGGCTATGATGGTACCAGACTACGGTAAGGATACTGCCTGTTTTGTTTCCTTGACGTAGATCTAGGAAGCCTTTGATTTTAACTTAGCAGAACTCTAACTTATTCTACACTCTGCTTTACTCCCTGGTAGAGGAAAAACGTGTCACATTAATTTTAAAGTTTGTTTCCAAACTTAATAGTATACAAATGAATATATGAACGATCATATTTGTGAACTGCGGAGAAAGATATGAAGAAATAATTGATCATTGCAGTTACATACATGTACATAACTTAAGCAGTTGGGAAATTAGAGCCCGAAAAAAATTCGCGGCTCACTCTCAGTGACCACACTGTAGAATGACTCAAGCAAATTCGATAGTTTGAACCATACTGCATAAAACTCCTCAAAACATGTAATCCTTCTCTTTCCAGCCTTGATTGCTGAAGTAATTCTGTACTCGGAAGGCTTTGAATCTTCTAAAAACCTTGCTCGTAAGATGGTCCAAATGTACCGACTGTGCAGCGAACAGCTCTCGCAACAGGATCATTATGACTTTGGCATGAGAGCAGTCAAGTCTGTGCTTGTTATGGCTGGGGCGCTCAAGAGAGGAAATCCAAGTCTGAATGAAGATATTGTATTGATAAGAGCTCTCAGGGACAGTAACTTGCCCAAGTTTCTTAAACAGGATGCTGAGCTCTTTAGAGTAAGTAGCCCTATAGCCGGCTGTAAATCAGGTCCATAGTCTTGTTTTCTCAGCTCACACGATAATGCTTTATACTTTGTATATTTCCTTCGGTAGGCCATCCTATCAGATCTTTTTCCTGGCAAGGAGATTCCAGATCACGATTATGGCAAATTGCAGGCCACCATAGAAGATTGCTTGCTAAAGAAGGGTTGTCAGGTATTACATGGCACTTTTGTTCCCATATTGAGTCCTTTCATGCCCATTCGGGAGGTGCCCTTGCTTAGAGAGGCATGAGAATCCCGTCTCAGCCTTACTAGCTGCAGTTACGAAGTGAAAGAAGTACATTTGTGGTTAATTCTCCATCAGTTCGTTCCTTAAATACATACTAATCCATTATGTCTCTGTTTAGGTTGTTCCATCTATGGTGAAAAAGACAATTCAGTTGTATGAGACAATGATTGTTAGACATGGTGTTATGACTGTAGGACCCACTGGAGGAGGAAAGACTACAAGCTATGAGGCAAGCAAGTCAGAAATTGCCATAAACAAGTCATAAATTTATAAGATGAAACCTAAGGAATTTTTACATTCTTTTTTGGACAGATACTTAAAGACACTCTCACGACGTTGCACGATGAAGGAGATGAAAACCCTTATTACCAAAAAGTGCGTACATACGTGCTGAATCCCAAGGTATGCCCTTCCTCTTGTATCTTGTGTAAGTATATCATGATTGTAGTTAATTGGACCATAATAATTTGGATGTACATAGTTATTCGTTCATTTGTAATAATTGTTGTGTTTGATATTGCAGGCTGTTAGCATGGGTGAGCTTTATGGAGAGATTAACAAGCTTACAATGGAGTGGAGAGATGGACTCATGGCTATCACAGTCCGAGTCTGTGTTCAGGTATAAACGAGTTCAATTTTATACTTCAATCGCATTCTGATTGACTTACAAAATGAAGTATTTAGCGTGTCTTAACTATCTCCTCGCTTGACCGTAAAGCTCTTCTACAAGTCACTGATATGGTCTTTTTACTTTCAAACAGGACACGACTGAAGACCACAAGTGGATTGTATGTGATGGGCCTGTGGACGCCTTATGGATCGAAAACATGAACACAGTTTTGGATGACAATAAGATGCTTTGTTTAGCCAACAGTGAGAGAATCAAGCTCAACAACACCATGCATATGTTGTTTGAGGTGCAGGATCTTGCCGTGGCCTCTCCTGCCACAGTCAGCCGGTATTTACAAACCTACTCGGAAGTTAACTTTAAGCCTAGTCTGAAGTCCTTCTACATGTTTTTATAAGCTTGCATTGTATCAAGTGATGGCTGTTTGTATGGTTCTTTTTTACCTTTAAATGTTTCTGCAGCTGTCTATATATCTGCTACTTTTACAATGATGATCTACTTCTTGTGTATGTTAGGTGTGGTATGGTGTACATGGACCCCAATGAACTAGGATGGAGGCCTTATGTTAAGTCTTGGATGCAAAGAACTTGTACAAAAATTAAAGATGAAACCAAGGTATTCAAGTATTGCAGTTATTTCAGGTTTTGCCATTTGATGCATTTATCAATTTTATCAAACGTTTATTGGGGCAAATATAATTGCTTTTCAGGCAATACAAGAAAATGGCAATTGTTTGTTTTCGAAATTTCCGGCAATTTAGAAAGTTAGGGTACTGATTTCAAATGCTCATTTTAAGACGTCTTTAGATTTCCTAAAATGTGGAAAAAATTAAAGTCTTTCTTATATTGCTAGCGAAATGTTAATTAATTATGTTGTCTTGGATTGCACTCTGATCACTCTAAGTTTTTGAGCTCTTTATGTCTTCTGTTCTTTAAAGGAATATCTCATGAACTTGTTTGAGAACTACGTGGACAATGGACTGAACTTTGCACGGAAGAAATGTGTGCAAGCCATGCAGCAGGTTAGAAGAGTTTTACAAAAACTGCATTGCAATTGTTTATTTCTGTCTACACGGAAACATTTTTTTTTCTTCCTCAGGTGGACATAAACAAAGTGACAACTATGTGTTGTCTTCTGGAGAGCTTTTTCTTCCCGGAGAAGGGTGGTCCAGATTTCAACATGGATACAAACAAGCTGCATTCCCTCATCTGTACCACGTTTCTCTTCGTCTTTCTATGGAGTGTAGGTGGTAACCTGGTCGAGACCTCCATGGATGCTTTTGACACATTTACAAGGGACTTGTTCTCAGATACACATGATGTTAAGGTAAATGAACTACAATGCAAGCAATTTTAAAGTATCAAAAATTCTCCTTGAAATCTGATCTCAAATTGTTATTTGTCGTATTCATAGTTGCCAGGCTCAGGTGATCTTTTCAGCTACTTTGTGGACTTTGACACACGCCGCCTTGAACCATGGGAAAAGATCATTCCCTCATTCAAGTACAGCTCAGCTATACCGTACTTTGACCTGCTAGTGCCCACTGTGGATACCGTCCGGTTTGGCTTCCTGATGGAGAAACTGCTGGCTATTAACAGGTCTGTCATGTTTACTGGAACTACTGGTGTCGGCAAGGTAAGACTGTCTTTAAATCACCTGTATGGTCACATGCAACTGAAAGCTTTTTAAGGTCATGTCAAATGACCTATCGATGCAACGCTTTGATCTGGCCCCAGAAGTCACTTGTATATTGTGACTTCAACTTCTCCCTCTCGCATGACTGTTCACGCTAAGTACACCAATTCTGGAACGAAATAATATGAGCAACGTAATCTGACTCCTTGTAAAACTTAGCTACGTTAGAATTATCAAATAGACTCATTGTAGCATAATGGGAAGCAGGTCATGAAAGACATTTTGTTTGAATGGAAACTGCATCAATATAACGATGAGCAATAAACACATGTGTTAATGTTACAAACATGACAAACTCTCGCCTTATTTACTTTAATTTACAGTCAGTTGTAGCCAAGGGACTACTTACTGATATAAGTGAGAAGGCGAACTATGTTTCCATCATGATGAACTTCTCTGCTCAGACAAGCAGCCAGCGCACTCAGGAAATGATTGAAGTCAAACTAGAGAAGAAACGAAAGAACATTTTAGGTTTGTATTGATACATAGAGTTAAACTTCGTCTTTAGATCGGGTTATTACATGAACCGCACACAAGATAGCAAAGCCAGGAAAAAAAGGTGCATCCGCGACCAGGAAGGTTGCAATAATGATGTGTCAGTGCTACACAAGGAACAGCGGCAAGAGTGCCAAAGCATTCTGTACGTACTCTGTCACAGAAAATAACGACTTGTGTTGTTGTCATAGGTGCTCCGGCTGGAAAACGAATGGTTATCTTTGTTGATGACTTGAACATGCCAAAACTCGACACGTACGGAGCACAGCCTCCTATTGAGCTACTCAGGCAGTACCAGGTACTGTTAATACCATGTTCTTTCCTTTTCTTTGTTGTTGTTGTTGTTGTTGTTGATTTTTGCTTTACGCAAAGAAGCTAAGTGCGACATTGTGTTACTGCGATTGTATTTACTACATGTAATATCACCCAAACCCCTGACTTAAACTTTGTGTGTTTGTTTTTATTTTCCTTTTCGTAGGACTTCCGTGGATTTTATGACAGAGAAAAGCTGTTCTGGAAGGAAATCCATGTGAGTAATTACATCTTTATTGCTAGTTCGTATAGTGTGATCGTCTGGGTGAGTGTAGTTCTGAAAAGAACTGTTGTTGGTGACTGACGTTTCGACAACGTGAGCGGAAGTCATCTTCAGAGTCGAGTGAATAGTGTTTGTCAATCGATCATGTTATAAGTCTGGTCCGTTGAATGTGATTGGTCAGTATAGCCTGATGGTACTGGCTGAAAGACTCGTTTAAAGTTTGCCATCAGTCATTGGTGGGTTTCGATCCATCTGTTGTTAGTCAAATAGGTCGGTTTTTGGTCCGTGTATTGTTAAGTCGGTCTGTTAGAAGTCCGTTTGTCGGTTTTGTTTCCGTCATGGATAAGTCGCCTTACAAACGACTTATCAAACGTTCTGCGCGTGCAACCGTTCCGCTGTCGTTTCCACCAAACCTGTAGGTTAATGTCCAGTTTCAAGCCGAAGGTTAAGACAGAAAAAATTGAAGCTTTGTACTCCACATATGCATAGAGAATTTAATGATTGTTATCCAACTGGTTTATCGGCTGGTAATTTGAATGACCGCGTCTAATTCATTTTACTATTGATGTGATCTTGTTGACAGGACATGACCATCTGTGCGGCTTGTGCTCCCCCTGGGGGTGGTAGAAACCCAGTAACACCTCGGTTCTTACGTCATTTTAGTATGTTCAGTATTCCAACTTCTGCTGAGCACACTCTCAAACACATCTTCAAGGTAAAGTTATGATTTTCACGTTACCCATGCATTTTCAGACCACGGGCTAATAATTTTTCTTAAATTACATTTTTCTTAGTCTATCGTTAGTGGATTTTTAGTTGACTTCCCTCAAGATGTCAGGAGTTGTGCTGACGCAATTGTTGGAGCCAGGTATGTCTTTTTGTTGTTGTTTGTTTGTTTGTTTGTTTGTTTGTTTGTTTTTGATCTTTAATATGTGAATCATGCAAAATGCTTTCTTCCCCCATTTTCAACTCAATCCCAGTTTGCTTGCAACTATTGCATTCTTAGTCCTAGAATCCCTTACGGTCCTAGGAGAAAGAAGGTTCCTTTTTATGCTTGGTATTCTAGTTGCTTGTAGAAGTTGATTGATCTTTGTTTCTTTCTTTTAGTGTTGAAATCTATGTCCGTATGAGCACAGACTTGCTTCCTACTCCAGCTAAATCTCACTATGTGTTCAACTTGAGGGATTTATCCAAATGCATTCAAGGTTTGTGACTTTGTGCAGTCCCTCGGCCGCAACAATATGAAAATTATAAGCTTATCACTTTAATTTTGACAGTTTGGGCATCGCCATATAAATTCTCCTTTCTGATTATAATCGTTATAATGGTGCTACTACTGACTTGAGTCAGAAAAAGATTGGTTTAGGTTTTTCTTGCGCCATGTGTTCCTGTATTGAAATTTTAAGGGGAAATAATATCTATTTATCACTTATTATCCATTTATGTGCTTATAGGCGTCCTTCAGGCAGACCCAGGGGTAATCAGGGATGGTGGACAGATATTTCGCTTGTTCTGTCACGAAGCACAAAGAGTATTCCATGATCGTCTAATTAACAAAGAAGACAAGCGTTATTTTAACACCATACTGTCCGAAATGTCACAGAAACACTTCTCCCAGGTTTGGAAATTAATAAGCGTATCAGTTCAGCTCCAGATTAAATGGTTCACTTAATTTCAGTTTCATTGTTTAATAATGAATGTCTTTTACTTGTCTTTGTTGAAAACAAATTAAAAAGTGCCCTTGTAGGAACATCCCCGCTGAATGTGTTTTTTTTTTCCCTAAAACTAATCAATGCCAGAAATGTTACTTCAAGATACATATATGTCTGGATTTATGAAAACCGTGCTAATTTCAACACAACCACCCTGACACTTTTCCAAGAAAATACACAGGCTTTTTCACAAATCAACCACAGGTAGTCTGTCAACACACAGCCTACTCACCCACCTTGCTTGTGTCTGGCTGGCTGGCTGCCAGCCCCTAAGGCTGCAGGGCATTGTTGGCCAAGGCTGTCCTGCAAAGAAAATGAGCAGTTTAACTGAGGAAAATGCCTCCCTCTGTGACCCACCCCACCCTCCAGGGGTTTGAGCCTGGCGGCCCCTCTTGGTATCAGCTGGTAGCCAGGCCCCAGGGCTGTCTTCTTCAACCCTCCTTGACGGAAGCCTCCCCCTGGCTTTTCAAGCACCGCAAAGGCCTCCCTACCGGCTATCCCTACCGGCGTGAATGTTTTGCTGCAAATTTGACACGGTTTTCATAAATTCAGACATATATACAGCAAACAACTTCCAAGTTGCAAAAAGTTATGGCCAAACTTAAAAGTGAAAGCTAAAAAAGCCGAACTCTAAAGCAGTTATTGTATTAGGTTTGTGAGCTCATTAAAAGTTTTCCGTCATAGTGTACTAGCAAGATTGGCAACTGTACGGCCATGATGCTCTTTCCCTCAAAAACTATTTCATGAAAAGTAGCTCTGGTGGCTATCACGCTCGGTTGCAAAGAGCCTTTGTTAAACTATATGACGTAACACTATTTATGTCCTTATCATAATTAGAATGTGGAACCCACGACGTTTGAGACGAATCCTATCCTGTTTGGAGATTTCATGAAAATGGGCGCAGACCCGGCTGACAGGATCTATGAAGAATTGGCTGATGTCTCAAAAGTGAAATCGCTTCTGACTGATGTAAGATCACTTTATTAGGTGCTCAATGTTTGGGATTACAATTACGACTCAAGGCTAACTTTCTGATAAACAAATAATGATAACCTGCAGAAAGATTTTAAAGGTTGGTGAATTCTGTTTTCATCAGATAAATCCTTACTTTTCTAATTCCATTTTGGAGTCGTTAAGGTAACCACTGGAAGAGAGCTGACAACACTAGCAATAGTGTTTGCAAGCTTTTCGTGTAAATAAAGTGTCAAGGCGTCAGGTCAGTCGCGAAAATTTGTACGATCTTGTTGATCTAATTTCACAATTTGCTAACTTTAAAATGATCATGAATTGTTTTGATGGGTCAAATCTCAGTTAAATTCAAAGAAGGAGGATCAGGAACTGAGTACTGCAGAGTGACTTAAGCCAATAGAAAGTCATTAGTCTGCTCTGTTTTGAGAATTTAATCCACGTTTAGCGTGGTTGCCGTTGAGAAGATCATTTAAAAAGGCACGATTAAGTGCTCGTAATAGATTCGTAATAATCTCATTTGGTGTTTTACTTAGTATCTTGATGACTACAACATGAACTCCTCCAAAGAAATGAAGCTGGTGTTCTTTATGGACGCTATAGAACACGTCTCAAGGTGAGGCACTAGAACGTACACATATGCATTTTTTTTTACAGACTTACATAACATAACATAAAGTTACGCTTTTCTTATGTTTAAAATATGCGTGTTTGGTCGATAGATATTAAAGTTAGAGTGTGGGGGTCAAGTAAACCACCATAATCAACTGAGGTATATTTCTTTTTTGTAGAATTGCTCGTATGGTTCGTCAGCCGCGTGGAAACGCATTGCTTGTTGGTGTTGGAGGAACTGGGAAACAGAGTCTTACAAGGTAATGTGTTTTGTCTTACCACAGTAATTATGATCAGTCTCACAGGTGATAAGAGGAGAGAAAATCACACGATAAGTGTACCACCATGTTATAACAACAGTCTGGATATTTTGGCAATAATTATTAGGATGATGATAGATTCAGCTTTGTAGTCAAGTAATGTTTGACATATTTTGTACTTCAGGTTGGCATGCCACATGTCTGGTTACCTCTGTTTCCAAATCGAGCTGACTCGTGGTTATGACTACTCGGCTTTCCGAGAAGATCTGAAGAAACTCTATAACTCTGCTGGAGTGGAAGGAAAAAATACTGTGTTCTTATTCACTGATACACAGGTAGATAACAGGTTGATAATGTGTTCGTATTAAATGACCTAATTTATTTAATACAGGCCCATCAATTTTAGGGATATTGCGACCCAAAACAATGTTTAGAAAAGAAAAAAACCTTGACCTGGTAAAATCAGCCATCGTATGAGAAAAGTTTTTGGATCACCCTTAAATTTGTGCCTTCAAATTGAACCCAAGGTTGAAATTAAAAAAGAAGCGCGGGGAGATAACGGTAGTAAAGGTACTATCCCATAATATTTCTTTAATATTTGTGTGCCTTTCATGTAGATCGTTGTTGAGGAATTTCTTGAAGACATCAATAACATTTTGAACTCTGGCGAGGTATGAATTATTGAATTCATAATGATACTGAAGTAAATCTGGTTGTTTTAGTCTTCAATTTTCTGCAGACAGTAATTTTACTGAAAACGAACTTTTTCACCTTATCAACTCATCTTGTTGCCATTCAACTAAGCTTGTATTCAGTTATAACTTCTTTTCGCCATCTCTGTGTTGTTTCCCTACTGCTTGGCCATCGAAAACTAAGTTTTTTGATGGGTGGTATGTCAAAGCCGATACATTGTATATCATTCTTATTTGTTCGTTAAACTGGCTCAGAAGTAACGAAAATCAAAAAGATGTCAAAACTGTTTTTGAAAAGTAATGGAACGAGTGGGTAGCAATGGTGCGATATGTTACACTGTGATTGCATACCAGGTCCCTAACTTGTTTGAACCAGAGGAATATGAGCAAGTGTTGAATGGAACTCGACCACATGCCAAGGAAGCAGGCGTTCCTGAAGGTGACAGGTGAGAAATGACTGCCACATACAAGTAACACAAACAATACGAAATACACAACACTGTCATGAGAAGGCCCTCAGTTGTTTTGGTGTTTGTCTACTTTAAGCTGTGTCAATGTTGAACAAGTAAAGTTGCAGTTAGCTTTACGTTGTAGAGACTTTAATTTTTGCTGTTGTTTTCCTTGATCTTAGGGATAGCGTGTTCAACTATTTTATCAGCCGAGTGCGTAATAACCTTCATGTAGTGCTCTGTATGAGTCCTGTTGGAGATGCCTTCCGTACTCGCTGCCGTATGTTCCCATCTCTGGTCAACTGTTGTACTATTGACTGGTTCACTGAGTGGCCAAGGTCAGTCTAGTGCAGTTTACTCGAAGAAATAAATTTACCTTAATATAAGAAAGCCACGGAAAAGTGTTTTAAGCAATGTTCATCTATAATTTGGGACTAACAGTAGTTCGTCATTAAACGCCGTTTCTTTGCAGAGAAGCGCTGTTGTCTGTTTCGAAGAACTTTTTCGAAGAAGTAGATCTGGGTGCAGGGGATGTTAAGGTAACAATATATCTGTTGTTAAACTAATTGTCTATTGGTTTGCCTTATGCTTTCTGCGTTACAATGGAGCCTGATGGTTCAGGTTTTTCTTGTCTTTTTCATTAAAGGAAAGAGTAGCTGAACTGTGTGTGGAAACCCATACAAGTGTCAGTTCCATGGCAGAAAGATTTTACGCTGAGTTGCGTCGCCGATATTATACGACACCAACAAGTTATCTGGAGCTTATAAACCTGTATCTCACCATGTTAGATGATAAAAGAAGGTACTACACCATTTCATAGCCCTTCAAAAGTGATCCGCTAATATATGATTTCTCCTTACATTGAAGAATTACTATTTCAAGCTCGTGACTAAAAGTGAAAAACAGGAAAGATTTCAATACCAATTGCATGCTACTTAAACTGATTTGATGGGGGTATTTTATTTGCTCGTAATTTCAGTCTTATTTTTCACAATTTTCCGAAACTACTCTAACAGACTGAAAGTACGTTTTTTTTTCCTATGATTGCTGTGGTATTTCCTTAGCAACATCACTTGGCATGATAGAGAACTGGTAACCAGACGTATTCAATCATGTATTTTTCAGGCAGCTGATTGGTGCGCGTGACCGCGTGAAGAATGGCTTGAAGAAGCTTCTAGAAACTAACGACTTAGTAGATAACATGCAGGTCGAATTAGTAGCTCTGGAGCCACAGTTGAAACAAAAGTCACTTGATGTGGAAAAACTCATGGATAAACTACAGACTGACCAAGATGAAGCTGATAAGGTTAGTGTGACAGACATTCTGTTTGCCTTGCCTTTAAGCTTAACCGTCTCACTGATTATGCGACTCTGTTTGCAATCCTCCGTAGGAAAAATGATGGCGGCGGTACATTGTACCAAAATACCATGCAAGCTTTATACAGCTCATAAAGTACACGGAAAGCCATATTTTTTGCGATATTTGTCCCTGTGTTAACGACATAGTGTATGCTAGGTATACTAGGTATACTTGGTTCAAAGGTTTTAGAGCTTTTTTGTACGTTTTTCTTGGGACATTGTTAAAGTTTTCGTACGCTAAAAGTTATGGGTAAATGTATCAGTTGCCATCTTTTTTTCCTACGGAGGATTGTAATGTTTGTTTTGAAAAATTGTTGACAAATAGAGCTTGTTGGTTTCTATGTTAAGTTTTGTTCCTTTGTTATTTTCCTCTGTGTTTGCCTACTACTCCAATTAATTATTGCGCACTTTGTTCGCGATAAACCTTACAATTACATTGTTTTGGTTGAAGAATTTTTAAAATAATAGGTACACGGTGCAAGTGCACGATAAAGCTGTTCTTTTTTCTCATTTACAGGTGCGAAAGGTTGTGTCAGCAGAAGAAGAAGTGGCCAAAGGAAAGGCAGACGAGACCCAGGCTATCGCGGCCGAAGCGCAGAAGGACTTGGACGAAGCTCTGCCTGCTCTTGATGCTGCTAACAAGGTGCGAGTAAAGTCCTGAAATGACGAGCAGCTAGAAAACTATTCCGACAAAAGGGATAGCAGATTATAATTTTACAACTTTAAAGCGTCAGTACACTAGTTTGAGTATTGGACGTCTGAAGTCTTATGGCTAGGGTCGAACATGTCCAGACACCCATACAAGCCCACTTATATTCATAAATTTAGAGACGATTCGTTTTGTTATCTTATTTTTAAGAAATTGTTGCTCTCTGCTCCACCTAAATCGTGTTATAATTTAGAAAGTAGTAGTAAAAGGCTTATTCCATCAACTTATTACTTATTCTGACAAATGACTTTGTCGTCCCCAGGCCCTGGACTCTTTGGACAAATCCGACATTTCTGAGTTACGTGTGTTCACCAGCCCCCCGGAACTTGTCATGACGGTTATGGAGTCTATCTGTATTCTACTTAATGCAAAGTGAGTTGAATAGTGACTTCATTAGCAGTCCGTTCAGGGCAAGGAAAATATGCTCAGGCTTGTGTACAAACTATTCAACGCTAAACCAAATGCTATTTTCATTCCTTTCTCCCTCGTTTGGTAGACCTGACTGGGCAACAGCAAAGACTATCCTGGGAGACGCCAAATTTTTGTCTAAACTCATGGAATACAACAAGGTAAAGTGCATTCTTCCTTTATTTGAAGTTCTTTGAAAAATCTATGTTTGCAAATGAAATATGTTTGGAAGCATTTGTAGATCAAATTATAGATCATTGCATTCAACAACATCAGCATGTCTTTTGGGTATTTGCAAGTAATTCTAAGTGTGCATGTGCATGTTCGAGCGTGTGTGTGTGTGTGTGGGTGGAGGGGGGGGGGTTGTGTTCCTACCATTTAGGTTTTCTGTAAGTTAACCGTTGAAGTGCCTGTATTACCATCACGATTCTGTGTTTGCTGCTTTTTTTCGAACATCTCCACAACGGCCACCTTGGGGACTGAGGAAGGGGACGTTGTAGAGAGGTGGCTGTTGTGGAGAGAAGGCCGTTAGTGGAGGTTCGACTGCACTTCTCTTTCGGAGAATTTTTCTAAATCAAGTCTTTCATTCGACTGAGTCCTTAATTAAACTTGTTATAAAGACTTTGCTATTAGTCAATGCTAGCCGTCAAATATATTGTAGCCTCTCATGCTGTCTTCGTTCTTAATTATTTCAGGACAATATTGGTGATTCGACGTTGAAAAAATTGAAAAAATACATTGATAACCCAAAGTTTACACCAGAAAATGTAGAGAAAGTTTCCAAGGTTGGTTAATTAACAGAATGTTTTGTGGCTCCACGTAAGAGTTTGTTTGTTTGTTTGTCTTATTCTAAATGGCAAGTGTTCATTTTATCTTTGTTTGTTTATTTGTTTATTTTTGCGTTGGATGAGTTCTGCAACTAGTTCTAAAAAAAAAAACGTGTAGTGTGTGTTAGTGTGCTCCAATCAATCAGAGCGAAGATCATGTCCGATCTGGTGCCCAGTAACTCACGGTATTGGTTGGGCATCTTTTCATCCGTGATCTTTTTTTCTTTTCATCGGTTACTTGTTTCTAGTACTTACTCGTTTACTGTGAGCCGTAGAGTTTGTCGTAAGTGCTTTTCGGGGGAGGGAGTGGGGGAAGGAGTTACTTGAAGCTGAATTTTTGAGAGCTAGAAAAGTTAATGTTATTGTCTTTGCTTCAGGCGTGCCGTTCCATGGTGATGTGGGTCCGTGCTATGGATTTATACGCTCGAGTTTTTCGTACTGTCGAGCCCAAGAAAAAGAGGTAAAGTATGATAATGTTACGAAGGGGAGAACTGGAGATAGCTTGGCAGAGCGGTTTAGGGCGCAGGACCCAGTTGTTCGAAGGCCGATTAGCGCAAACCCGGGGTTAAATTTTAATCCGGTATTTGTTTTTTGTTTTGTTTTGTTTTTTGTTCAAAAGCATTTTCTCCGATAATTTTCTCTATTAGTTTTAGAGCATCCAATCGTCAAATTGTAGACAAAAATAATTAAACTCAATTTGCTTTTTAAGCTTTCATATCGGAATTCACATTTCGCAGTAACCCTGGGTTTTCTTAACTCAGCTTTGAACAACCCGGTTCTAGTCTTGTAATCTGGAGGTTCCGGGTTCAAGCTCTCCACGCCCCTTCTTGCCACTACCTGGATTTGTTCTCGGTAGCCAGCTGGGTGCCACTGTCAATTTAACCACTCCTCATCCATCCATCCATCCATCCATTCGTCCGTCCGTCCGTCCATCCATCAATTGAATCATTCGTTCGTTCGTTCGTTAATTCAATCATTCATATCTGGAGACATTTACACAATATTCTGATGATATATTTTCTATCCACAGACTTGCCGCTGCCCAGGTGGAATTGGATGCAGTTATGGCAACGTTAAAAGAAAAGCAAGACAGTTTAGCTGCTGTGGAAGAGAAGGTATATACTCCAATTTCGATACATTGAAATTCTAACCTGGCTCCAAAAAGTGTTGGAATAAGATAGAAGAATTACTTCGAGGTGCCTCAGAGCCAATTGAAATGACTTTGTCTACTTGCGATTGAGCGGACAGCAAGGTAGCGGTCAAATTAGAAACGAAATTTGTTTAAGGTGAGGGGTTCTTTGCTCTATAACTACCAAGGTAATTATGCACCATTTCAAATTTCCCTTTCCACGCATATTCCGACTCCCTTGTGAATAAGTAGTGTTCATCTTTTCGTAAGCACGTAGAGTTTCGGGTCTCGCTGATTATTGACATGTTTTTACGTACAAAGATTGCAGAGCTTCAGGCAGCTTACGATAACAGCATTGCTGAGAAGGAAATGCTGACCAAGAATATTGCGCAGACTGCGGCTCGCTTGAAGAGGGCATCAAAGCTGACAACAGCTTTAGGAGATGAACAAGGACGTTGGACGGAGAACGTTGCGGTAAGATATGGCACATTTTAGTTGTCTAAAATAGTATCTTTAACAAAAACGCTTCACATTCTGGAAGTAAAGCATGAAGAGCCTAGGTTGACTCCCCAGGATGTAGCAGTTGTATATCGCAGGTTGCACCGGTTCATTTTGTAAGGTTGTGTTAACGTATGGGAACATCTGATGGTTACGATGGTATCGTTTTACTTCCTGTCCCTTACAACAACAGGCATTCGAGTTAGAGATTGGTAACGTGGTTGGTAACGTTTTCGTCGCCGCTGCTTGCGTGGCGTACTTTGGAGCGTTTACAAGTCTTTATCGTCATGAACTAGTGTCATCTTGGATTGCACGCTGTAAAGACCTGGAAATTCCTGTGTCAGATGACTTCAGTCTCATCAATGTGTTGGTCGATCCCTACGAGATAAGGCAGTGGAATGCAGATGGCCTTCCAAGAGATTCAGTAAGTTGAAATGTTTCTTTGAATTAGTATTCATCACAGGCGCTGGAGAAAATAGAGGGTCTGATAGAGTCCTTCAACTGAAATGACTGTTTGCAGCACGTCCAGTTTATGGAGGTCCAAATCCGGCGCCCTTACTGATACAACTAAACTTTTTCTTGTGGTCTATTGCTTTTAGTCGTTTACTACCTTGTTTTTGCGCACATTTTCTCCCTGGTTTTGTTGGCTTTCCCTTCCCCTGCGCCTGTTAAGTATTTGCACGCTTTTACTGTGAAGTTGCAGAACTGTTTATCATTCTATGCGTGTTTTGCCTCACTATTGCTGGGTTTGTGCAGTGCTTTTCCCTGCGCTCCCTTCAAGTTTGCACGCTTGTGTTCTTGGTTTGTTGTATTCAGTAATGTTCTTATTATACGTACATCGGGTTTGTGCAGTTCTTTTCCCTCGGCTCCCTTTAGCGGGCATGCTTATTCTTGGTTTGTAATATTTAGTAATGTTTTTGTTGTACGTTCTTTGTCTCACGAGCGTTGAATTGATATGGTAGCCTGAAAGGGTGTCTAATGCTCTAGTCGGATTACTGACGCTCAGCCTGTCACCCCTTGGGTTGGTTCTCTCGCGTTTCGTCCGCGCCTTTTTGTTTTTCCTTTAGCACTGATGTGCCTTTATCCCCGGTAATTTATCCTGTCTCACCACTCAAGGGCTGACAGCTTTTGGATATTTTATTTACGATTTCCTCTCTGTCAATTGCCTAGCCTTTCGTCTAAGTTTTAAGTGGCTAGGATTTTCTAGTTTAAATATTGGGTTTTGCTCGTGAGTATTGGCAATTGTTTTGGGTCTTAAGGCCTTATTAAACGTTCTACTGCTGGGCGCGGAGCATTTCCCACCTCTTATTCAGCGATCGTGAAAGGGACTGCCGCGAGTAGTATGTAATACTGAATGGAATTCATTGCCACTCTCAAGCCATTCGCTTTGTCTCGTGTACAATCTCATATGAAGTTACAGAGGCTGCTAGCTCAGTAATGTTGCGTATATACTACCAAGACACTCTTCGCATTGTTTAAACTGAACGGAACTGTAATGTTAATGCCTTTAATGTTACGTTTCTTGCAGGTGTCCATTGAGAACGCCATTTTGGTGACCCGAGGTCGTCGTTGGCCTTTGATGATTGATCCACAAGATCAGGTCAGACTGCTTAGAAATTTTCTTGACAAAAATATACACACAATTATTAAAAATACAGCATATTGTTAACGAACATTGGTATAATAACTTAATCAGGTTTCGAGCCATTAGAAGGTTAGTTGACGAAACAGTTTCCTCAGAAATACTATCTGCAATCATTGTTTTTGTTTTCTTCTGTTAAAACATTCAGGCCAATCGTTGGATCCGAGCAAAAGAAGCAAAGAATGGTCTGAAAGTGATCAAGTTGACTGACCAGAACTTCCTGCGCACTCTTGAGAACTGTATTCGCATTGGTATGCCTGTGTTACTGGAGGAAGTCGGCGAGACCCTGGACCCCGCTCTAGAACCTATCCTGTTGAAACAGACTTTCGTACAGGTAGGAGTTACGAGGATCAATACTCCGTTTATAAAGAACACTACAAGCTTTCCAGGGATCAGTCATACTTTATAATAACTCATGCTTAGTTTTCAAAAGTCATTAACCTGTTTAAATGTATTACTGCAAGTATCAGTACAGCTTTCCAAGGATCAACTTCAATTTTAACGTGGCATAAAACAGTTTCCAGCACTTTCCAAGACTTAGTTCTTAAATGGTCAATATAACCACTCTTTATTAGCTGATGCTACAATCATGGTATCAAAAAACTGCCCAATCATTGATGAAGTCAGTGTTATCATTCTTATGACAGAATAGGTCACCATAGCAACAGAATGACCTGCCTAAAGCATCGGAAAGTGCTGGAAACTGTTTTGTGCCACCCTAAGGTGTATTATTAGATTCTACGTACCCTATGGAGAAATGTCCACAACTTTCAACTTGTCAGCGTACACTTTAGTTTCATGCTCGTTAGCTCAAAGGATCTATCTTACTAAGTACGAATGAGAGCCGTTTGCGTTCAAGAGAACTAGACTGTCAGAAACATATCCATGTCGCCCCTTACGTGGAATCAGTTTCCTCGTCCATCCCGGCCAGATCTCTTTCTGTTCCACGATGCTTCATTATCCAGTCAAAAAGAGTAGGTATTCCGTTTCTCGGGATCAATTCTTGATTTATTTCTTAAGAGTCAATAATCATCTTTCCGGTTAATTCTTGGTTTTCAGGGATTATTATTCACGTTGTAAACACGATTGTAGTTTTTCCGTATCACATAGAGCGGTTTTCAATTGAGTGTCGTAAAACCAAAACTAAAACTAATTACTTACCAATTAGACTTCAGCTAGAGCGGTTTTCAATTGAGTGTCGAAAGTAATTAGACAATTACTTTGGTTTTGGTTTTGGTTCTACTTCGGTCTGAGATTGGCTGAGTAGTCTAATTGGTAAGTAATTGGTTTGGTTTTGGTTTTACGACTCTCAATTGAAAACCGCTCTAATCTCAAACTGCAGTAAAACCAAAACCAAAGTAATTGTCTAATTACTTTCGACACTCAACTTAAAACTGCTCTATTTACAGAATTGTTAATCATGGTCTTTTCTCTTGCAGGGTGGTCGACTATTGATCCGTCTTGGCGACAGTGATATCGATTATGACAAGAACTTCAAGTATGTCTTCCCCTCAGTTATTATGTGGGAGATTGTTACTGCTGAGTATTATGGTGGTTTAGTTAATCGCACGTAGTTTATGTTATGCTATGTGCAATATAATTTGAACTTAAACCACATTAAGTCCTGAAAACAGGAAAAAAGAAACTTGTCGAAGAATAATATGGCTTATTTTCTGAAAGTGAGGTCACGATGGCTTAGCCAATATCACTGTTTTTGCTTGTTTGTGCCCCAAGATTCAGTTGAGGTCCTTAAACGAAAAGGTCGAGCTCAATATCCAGCCATCCTGACCGAATAGACTTAGTCAATAAAAGATGGCGTATGGCATACAGGCCACTATTTTTCTAGCGAGACACAGTATGTAATAGCTCGCTCGGGTAGCCGATCACAATGCAGATAAGGTTCATCTTTTCCGCTTGCAGAACTAGTCATAAATATATAATGGCATGCATTTATAACTTTGCGGTCTCCTTCTCCTTGGAGGTTCTACATGACAACTAAACTGGCGAACCCTCACTATCTGCCAGAAGTATGCATCAAAGTAACTATCATCAACTTCACTGTCACCAAGTCAGGCCTGGAGGATCAGCTGCTCAGGTATAATGGCGTCATCACTCTGATTAATGATTGCTTGTTTGTTTGTTTCTATCATCGCATTGTGTAACGGTGGAAAAAAAAAATTATATATAGATAGATAGATAGATAGATAGATAGATAGATAGATAGATAGATAGATATAGATATAGATATAGATATAGATATAGATATAGATATATCTAGTTTGAGCACTCTGGTAATGACTTAAATACTACCACATGTGTAGTATTTGGGGCGGCTTTTTAAGCTTAGCCTCCATCCTAGTCTTCAGCACTGCACTGATGAGGCCCAGAAGGCCGAAACAGTACTGTCTGCAGTTAGATATAGCTCGCTGGCATACAAAGCTCTGCTTTCTGTCCAGTTTGAGCACTCTACTAGGATGAGTTGTTACTCTTGCAATTGCGCATGCTCACTAGCTCGCTAGTTTGAGCACTCTGGTAATGACTTAAATACTACCACATGTGTAGTATTTGGGGCGGCTTTTTAAGCTTAGCCTCCATCCTAGTCTTCAGCACTGCACTGATGAGGCCCAGAAGGCCGAAACAGTACTGTCTGCAGTTAGTTATATATATATATAGATATAGATATAGATATAGATATAGATATAGATATAGATATAGATATAGATATAGATATAGATATAGATATAGATATAGATATAGATATAGATATAGATATAGATATAGATATAGATATAGATATAGATATAGATATAGATATAGATATAGATATGACCTATATTTACCCTCGGCAGTGTTATAGCACAAGTGCTAGTGGGGCCGAGCAAACAATTGAAACAAATAACTCAAATTGAACATAACATTGTTAAGAATCCCAATTGGCCGGCGGCAAGCCAGTTGGCTATTTTCAAGCATGGCCGAGGATTTGAACTCGGGGCTGCCGAGAAACAAATCCAGGTATTGGTCAGAGCGGTTCTCGAACCCGGGACCGCTGCATTGCGAGTCCGACACGCTGACCACTCGGCCACGCTGCCTCCTGTGGACTGGAAACTTGGTTGCACAATTGCCTCTGGGAGTTGAAAGTGGCATTAAACAAAAAAATTCATCAATGTCACGTTACAAATAATGCAGGGCTTTATCTCGATTGTAAAGACAAGAGTTCATTGGCTGTTAAGAAGGCTAAGATGTCATCTTGTTCTCTAACTGATCCCAGACATCCAAGCGTGCTTAACTAGTGCCTAGAGCTTCTTCTTTCAATACTCATCTCAACTGTAATTAGGTGATAATTTCATCTTTACTTAATTTCAGTTTTTAGCGTGCATTTGTTGATGTTTGAGTTGTTTTGTTTTCAAAACAAAGTTTTTTGAAACATAATATTACTTCGAAAAATATTACTATACTGCCGAAAGAGGCAAAGGAATGCAAATGCTAACTGTTTTTTTTTTTATCTGTACAGTGATGTTGTTCGTCTTGAAAGGCCAGATCTGGAAGATCAGAGAAATCAGCTTATTGTACGAATAAACTCCGATAAAAACCAGTTGAAGGCCATCGAGGACAGAATTCTTAAACTGTTATTCCACTCGGAAGGAAACATACTAGACGATGAAGTGCTTATTAACACTCTAAACGAGTCAAAGGTAAGGCCCCATGACCGTCTTAAATGAAGCTTTTACTGTCAGCTCTGATTTGAGATTCTGTAACACTCCTTACTCTTTTTACCCAGGTCACCTCAGGAGTGATAAGTACTCGGTTGAAAGAGGCTGAAATGACTGAGGAGAAGATAACAGCCGCTCGTGAGAAGTACCGTCCAGTGGCCACACGCGGCTCTGTGATGTACTTTGTTGTGGCCAGCATGGCTGAGGTGGACACTATGTACCAGTACTCCCTCAAATACTTTAAACAGGTAATGATGTATTGACAACTAACTATAAGAGCTCTGACATCTCCATCCTTTTAAATATCTACATCGAAAATCTAACAAAGAAGTTGTTACTTTTCCATCGCGAAATAGATAGAGAATTGCTTTAACTGACAGTAGCATAACTCGTAACATAAGCATGATGAGTATGTCTTCTGAAGTCTCAAATGACGTCCACTCAGGGCTCGAAATTAACTTTTTCGTTCGGGAGCCAGTTGGCGACTAACGGAAAAATTTTGGTCGCCAACTTATTTTGTATATAACTTACACAAGAACTCGATTTTATACGTTACTTTGCATGCAAGAAAAGTCACAATTGAAGAGCGAAAACAATTAGAAACAACACAAGTAACACTTAGTTATAAAGCTACCGTTGTTCTCAGGTGATATGTCTCTGCTCCGAAGGTGATGGTTGTCTCCACAGTCATTTTAAATGAAGCGAAGTATAAAACGTTTTAAGTGCGTGGTTTTCATTGTGAGACAAACACGGGTCCTTGCGTATTTTCCCTTTGCTACTTCTTCGAAATGGCGTTCATTATTTTGTACTTGCTTGCCTCGACGCCTTTCACTCACGTAAATCTGCAACTGATTGGTATCTGCCGCCATTTTCGCGGCAAATGAAAAGCACATGGCGTTGAAGTGCGCCTGCGATGCCACTTTCAGAAGAAGCCGCTGAAACAATATGGCGCGCCGTGAACGCAGGATCGACCTGTTGAAATACATTCAATTTTTTCGATTATCGTGTACTATTCAGACATTATTTTACTGGGGACGGAAAGGTGAGTTGTATACTAGCTACCATATCCGATTGATTTCCTAATATAAAGATTTAAAAACAAAAGTTGTGTCGTGGTTTTCTTTAGTTATCGGACAAAACGCGAGTCGCCAGCTGGCGACCAGTTCTGAAAATTTAGTCGCCAGTGCTCAATTTTTGGTTGCATTGGCGACCAGTGAGTCGCAATTTCGAGCCCTGCCACTAGTGCTGAAAGAAGATTTACGTAGTTCATACCATATTGCGAGTCCATTGTGTGATGTCACCTCAGTGTTGATTATATTATGTCATGAATAATCAGTTGTGTTTTCCTTCAGTTATTCAACACTTGTATCGAGAACAGCGAAAAGACAGATGACTTGGACAAGAGGCTTCAAATACTTCTCACTAACTGTACCAACTCTGTTTACACGAACGTAGCTCGGTAAGTGCTTTGTTGTTGTTGTTGTTGTTCGTTACACAAAACACAAGATTAGAAGAAAGCACGTCACCAAAAACGATCAGATAAGCGGTCTACTTTTGTTTTCTTGCGACATTACTTACCTGGTTACTCTGCGGTTACGCGCACATACCGCCATTCTTCTTCTAGCTAGGAAGTTAGTAGATTGGTCGTCGACCTGTGTGGTAAGTTGGCGCCTCGTATGCAGTTATGGTCATGACGCTCCTGGTATGGTCTCCATTCTGGTAACTAAGGTCGCTTGTAAGTTAAAAGCGTGTTTACTGGTTTTACTTATTTCAGAGGCCTATTTGAAAAGGACAAGCTGGTGTTCTCGTTCATGCTGTGTGGTGAGATCATGCGTCAAAGAGACGAAATCTCAGACGCGGAATGGAACTTTTTCCTGAGAGGAAGTGGAAGCTTGGACAAGGTGAGACACACTCGTAAAAGACACATGGCACACGTGGCAGGGAGACACGCCCAGTACAGACGCACGAAGGATAAACTTGATAGGGATAAACATGCTCGGTCGGATCACTCACGATAGACACGCATAAGAAACATGCAAAAAGGATACACATGACTAGAATAACTGCTTAGCGGATAAGCGTGAGGGGAACATGCAAATACGTATAACACTGCTTTCGCACGATGGGTATTAAGAAGGATGTTAACAAAATTAAAGTACTACTGTTACGTTCATAACAGGAACGCCCACCGAAGCCAGACATTCCTTGGCTAGCAGAACACACCTGGAATACTTGTTGCGACTTGGAGGTACGTTTATAGTTTCATTTTGGGCGCTTCAAGACATATTAAGAGTACAAGAAACCAAACGATAAAGGGTAAAATTTTGAAGATAAATGTTTGAAACCAGTAACAAGGGCGTGGACGATCTGAGCTTCAAACGTGCACCTGGCGTTTTCAACTTTCTCTCAGACTTGTTTTAAAAGTTTGCCAAAATCGTATTGCAATTTAGACGTAACAAAATGAATTACCTTCTCTGTTTCGTTTCATCGGGCAGTGGACCCGTTGGTTGTTCTACACAACAAGGTCAGGTTTGCCTCGTGCATCATCGTCAGGCCTGTCCTAAACGGTGGCATTTCTCCGCAGGTGGTGGCCATCTGTTCCGTATTCGAACTCTGTTTTATAATACCTGTTGCTGTGTTTAGTTTTGACATTATTCTTTTGTTTGGAATTTTTAGGATTCCCTCCCAGCTTTTAGTGACTTAAAGCAGGAAATAGTCAGCAAACCTGTTGTTGTGA